>NW_023501565.1:0-111199 GCF_013396195.1 Fusarium tjaetaba
AAAGTCCCTTTTCCTTTATATTATACTAACCTTAAGCTACTACTAGCTAACCCTAAGTATAGGGTTAGGGTTAATTTAAACTAATTAGTAACTTAATTTAATGTTACTTAATTTAAGTCTAAATTTTAAGTGAAATTATTTATTTTAGTAGATGATATCTAGCTAATCGCGTCTTAATAGTTCCTAGGCTAAGATCATCATTAAACGAACTCTTGAGATTACTTAGAAGGCAATCCTCACTACCGATGTTACTATCACCCTCTACGAGCGCTCTATCTATGTATACGTCCATGTCGCCCGCCGTCTGGCCAAGTGCTACCATCACCAAGGTCACTTCGAGAAGGCTGGGCTCATCTACCTGCGCATCTACTATGCCTGTCTTACCTCTTGCAAGCTCGAAGATGAACTGCTGTGTCACGTGTGAGTCACTCATAGTTCTCATTGAGTTCTACGATGAGCATCACAGGCACGAGAAGGTGATCCAGATCTACATCGAGATTCTAGCCAAGTATAAGAAGCATCTGTGTCACACTCACTACTTGGCCATCAAGAATCTGTACTGCCTTGCTCGTCACTACGAGCTCATCGGCCACAAGGATACATACTCACACTACCTCGAGATCGTCACCATCCTGAACAAGGGCATCAAGTACTGCTACCACGACGCCTTAGAAGCATCTCTCTGCCTCTGCCGCCACTACCACCACCGCAACATGTAGGTAGAACTCCGCAACATCTGCGTTACCATGTGGGAGACCATCTGCCACCACAACTCTGGATACAAGTGGACTGAGGAGATCATCTGTGTGATCTACGAGAAGTACATCACTGTTCTTGAAGTTCACATCAAGGTTGAGCTCTCTGTTCTATACAAGATTTCGGTTGAGTACAAGGAGCTTATCAAGACTATCTGTGGTGGGGAGTCCCATGCTTACATCTTGACTTTGTTTGCGTTCGTTAAAATGTGCGAGAAACATGAGAAGCATATTCATGAGTCTTAATTAAGAAGTAAGACTATTCCAACTACTTCAGCCATTATCCAAACTACAGCCTGTGTGTTGCTGGCTCCTGAACTATCAGGTTTATTATCAGTCTTAGGCTGTGCTGATTCTTGAGGATAGCTAGCCTTAGTCTCTTGCGAGGTACTTGGTGATCCCGCAGCCGAGATAGAAGCAGACGGCTGGCCATTGTTGCCAGGTTGCGTGTGGCTATAGACTCCTTCAGTTAGAGCAGGAATAGAAGGCTGACCATTTGAGTATGTATGTTGGGGGCTTTCTTGTGGTCGTCCGTGAGACTTCGCTATGTACTGGGTCTCTTGATAGCCACTACCGTTTTTAGCATTCTCATACCCTCCAGTCCAGCCACTAGGATACTGGACGATCGGGTGGCTATGGCTTCCACTTGTGGTCTCACAAGCAGCCTCTGGGACTGTCAAGGTGACGGTATTCTCCCCTTCAGCTCCACAGGCGCTGCAAGGAGAGACAATAGTGGTCAAAGCCACAGAGGGGTACACATCATGGTCACAGTAGCAAGGGCTGTAGAGAAGGGTGACTGGAACGCAGGTTGTGACAAGCGCAGAGTGGCTTGGTCCGACAGTAAGATATGTGGCGGTGGTTACCGTCTCGGCAAATGTAGTCTTGGAGCAAGTGATACCCTCGGCCGTAGTCTGGTAAACAGTTCGGATGGTGTAACCAGTGGGGTAAGGTGCCTTGATAGTGGAACCAGAGGCGGGAAGTGTCTCAGAAGCAGGGTTGACGTAGACATAGGTGGATGCAGAGGAAGCGGAGGCTGTTTGGCTGATACCTTGGCTTGTGGTAGAACCAGACTTCGCTGTTGATGTGACAGCCTGGGTCTCCGTGGTAGACAAAGAGGCAGGACGAGCCAGCGTGGTCAAAGTTGAAAGCTCTGATGTTTGGAGAGTTGTGACAGGAGAGCTCTGGGTTTCAGCCGAGGTTGTAGTAGACTGTTTATGTGTCGTGATTCCGCTACTAGTGCTGAGAGTCGATTGCGTTCCTCGAGATGTATTCACGGTTGCCAAAGTGCTTACGTTTGAGGCCTCGGTTGTAGATTCGACGGAAGAGACTGATGCCTGGGAAGATGTTGCCGCCTCTGAGGTGGTGCTAACATATACAGAGTCTGTAGTAGTGGTACCCACAGCCGATGTGGATTCTGACAATGATGATGATGTAGTCAGTGTTGAAAGTATTTCAGTTGATGTTTCTGTTTCCGTTTCGTCGCAGTCATCAGAAGTTGACACAACTGAAGATCCCTCGGTTGTTGAACCGATCGTGGACACCTCAGTTGTTGAACCTTCCGAAGTTGCTACGGTTGTTGTTGACGCTACCGAAGACACCTCAGTTGTTGTTGTAGCAATTGAAGAGACTTTAGTTGTTGTAGCTGCCGAGGTTGCTCCAGTAGTTGAGGCTTCTGAAGTCACTTCAGTTGTTGTTGAAGCTCCTTCTGTAGTTGAAGCGACCGTGGACTCCTCAGTTGTTATGGCAATCGAGGACGCTTCAGTTGTAGTTGTGGTAGGCTCAGGTTCAGAAGCCGCAGCTCCCTTTATCGCGACATCGTAGCTACTTGATGACGAGGTAGAAGTATAATCGGCAGCCAAATAACAGTTGCCGCTCAAGTCCTGATACAGCACTGCACTGCAATCGTCGTCGATGTCGCATCTTCCTATACACTGTGCAAAGGTATCTCCCAGGTAATAAGTGGAATAGATAACCGGGTTATTTAGGGAAGTATCGCACTGAGTACTGTACTCGTAGGCAGGAGCGGTATAGGTGCCGCCCATTTCATCGCAGGAATCCGGTGCCGACAGCGCTCTTGACGAGAGGAATAAGAGCAGAGTCCATAGCGGCAAGCGATTGGGGACGACAGCCACACAAAGCAGAGAAATGCCAGTTAACGAAAGTAGAGACCTCGGAAGGTACGCAAGCTGGTCGCATGCCGGGGCGCTTACACCCACTCTTATAGGATTCAGCTATGCAAATTTCAACAACACACGATTTCCAACGCATTGGTAAGTTAGTTTCCCCTTTTCCTTGCTTAGCTGGCCCTGTAGTGGGGGATCTGAGCTCAATTGAGTACCTGGACTCATCTCTTTTACTTGATTATCAATAGATTACTTCTTTCAGCTTAGATTCCACTAATATCTGCAGGTACAGTGAAGGATTAGGCATATATTGGGGATAGCCTTCAGGTGGGAACGTCTTAAGATCTGCAATGCTGTCTTATTCAAGTTAGAGAATAAACTTCAGCCAGCCACAAAAGCAAGGATCTATATAAGCAAATCTCACCAATCTCCGAGACTGCAGGTAAACAGAGTTATTTATTTATTTATATTTTATTCTAATAACTGCTATATTATATAAACCAAGCTACGATAGCCAGCTTTGTGCATTAAAGTGAGCTTATTATTTAGAGGTTTAGCAATTTTTAATTATTAAAAACAAGAGTTTTTTAACGCTGCCAATTTATAATCTGCTGGTCACTTAAGATTACAGAAAAAGTACTAAGATAAGTACCCAATAGTCTGTCGCACTATCGATTCCATGATACGACATCTAGTCTAGCGGCGAGGCGGTGAGTTATACTGCTATAACATGGATGTTTAGTGCGCTTTTTCTTTTTTTACCCGCAGCATCGGCGGTCATGCACGCCTGACCAACGGCCTCCAGCTCGCTTAAAAACTGGTCTAGTATTACCATCTACTCCGTAGATTGATTGATGATGCCATCGACTTCTGCCACACAGTCAGGTAGATCTCGGCGTCTCGGTAAAAATAACACATTACCAAGGACCAAAACGAGAGCGTGTTTTAGTCAACTCATCATCGATCTTATCTATATCATTAGCCTAATAGTTCTGCACTTGCCACTGCGTCTTGAACAACAGAGAAGCGCTGGTCATTCTTCCTCCTGACGCGCGTCACCGATAACTTTATGCTAATTTCCACTTCGATCCAGGTGAGCACAGGGTGCTGGAAAATCTACAGACCAAACGCTTATCTTAGCTTGACTTCCCTTATCTAAAATAAGCTATGCAGCCTCGGCTTGGCCATTTCTACATTACTAATTCAAGGTCTCTCAAAACCTCATTGTTGTGCTCACAGCTCACTTTAGCGCATTTAGCTAGTCGTTCCAACAGTCCTTTCATCTAATCGATTATCGTAGCCATGTACTAAGTAAAAGTTGAGTCGCCAAACCCATGCGAAGGGAACACAAGTGATCTTGTGCAGTCTGAGAGGAATGTGTGGGCATCGACTGTGGCTTACTACGGTCTCGGGCCTTGTGGGCCGGCTAGTTTGCACTTTCGACGCTCGCGCTACTGCCTCTGCAAATCCCCATAACGAGAGTCGGTCGGGCCGCTCTCGGCGAAGGAGCTTTCATCGCAGACTGCAATATAAATTGAATTTTATGGAAACTTCAAGCCCTACTTGTAAAAATAGCTCTTTAGATTCAGACAATTATTTAAATATTTTTAAACCCTTTTTAAGGGGGAACTGTAGCTTATGGACTTTCCTCCGGTCTCGGTTTACAAGGGAGAAAAGATTAAAATAATCTATACTTATAGAATGTCTTATATCAGATAGTCATACTCTGAGACACTCACTCTCCACCAAGGACATGAGCTGTGTAGAACATTGCTCGGCTATCGACGATCTAAGACATATGCAAGAAAGGCATGGGGTACAAGCATGAGCTAGTAGACTAGGTCTAATAACTAGAGATAACACTCTTATAACTACACTTTACACAGCATACCAGCTGCCCCTATAAATGTTCCAGTCAGACATGTATAGATTGAAATTAGTGCAGTGTTTGAAAGTAATTTTAATGGTGAATATCAGGGATAGGATATTCCCTACTGGCCTTCTTCTTAAAAACCTGGCAATTTCTTACCTGGGTCATTGCTGTTTATTAAATGTTATAAAATTTCTATACACTATAAAAACATGAAGGGCAATACATTTACAGCGACTCTTTTGGGATCTGCAGGCATAGCTTCGGCAGCCGAATACCCTTCGATGGTAATGGACACATTCTGCATTACGTACCTGTCTACCTATCTCGCCCCGATTTCTGCAGTGCCTGAATTATCGCCATCAAGACACTTGACGTTTTTCGGAAACGGTTCAACCGCAACAGCAATAGCCTCTAGTAAGAATTCTTGAAACTTAATACATTCGCATTGACCGAGTGCTGAAAATGTGACAGACACGAATGATCAGGGCATAATTTCCTCGGAACCTGGAACAACGTTCGGCTTCACTACTTTGGATATAGCACCCACCGACACACAAACTGATTCTGAGGCACCATCGTCCGGTGCAACCCCCGGATCCTTGACCGAGCCAATCGACTCCACTTCACTACCTACAACTGACATAACCTCCTCCGCCCTTGCTACCTCTACCGGTATCGTCGAACCACCTGTTCGATCTGTCATCTTCCTCGTCCAGGCACCCAGCAATCAGAAGCGCGATATTGAGAAACGAGACTTGGGCGGATTTGTTGGCGCTGATAACCCGGACGTTTGCACCTTTGCTTTGACCTTCAGCTTGGGCGGAGGTCAGCTCTTTATTGATGGCTTACCAACATTCTACGCTGGTGAGGATTACAAGACACTGGGCATCCAAGACGAAGACTCCTTTGTCCAGGGCGCTATCACTAAAACCTTTGGAACTTCTGGCCAAACGCTTTTCTTTAGAAATCCAGGCCTACCAAATGGCGAGGCAGGTTTCTGTCAGGACACTAGCGGTCAAGTCTACATGACCTTTACTGCTAGTCCTCCTGGATGTATCCCAGTTACGCTGAGAGTCTACGACGGTGAGAAAACCTGTGACTTTACAATATCAATTGCTAATTTGGATGCAGTTATTCAATGCCAAAATGGTCGGCTTTTGGGTTTCGACACTTCGACCTCTGCTTTGGCAATCCCAACCGAGACAAGCGCAGCTGAGACAGCTGAGACAAGCATACCAGAGATAAGCACAAGCACCCCTGAGACTCCTAGTTCCGGAATTTCCAGTACCCAAGAGACTACAACGGCAGAAGCGACTGTAACTACAGAGTTTAATCCTCCTAGCTCTGCTGAGCCAAGTAGTTCCCCTCCCAAAACATCTAGTTCCGAAGCGTTTACCGCCGCTTCCCCCCAGAATGTCGATACCTCAGCTTTTGCCTCTTCGCCATTATTCGGCTCTGTATCATCCACCATTTCTTACCAGACTGACGAGACATCTACTCCAGCCTCTTCTTCCGTGACTAATACTGGGGCAATCTCTACCGTTTCTTCCCAAGCTATTAGTTCATCTACTTCAACCTTTGGTTTTGGAGCTTCCACAATCGGCTCTGAGACTGTGGATACATCTACCTCGCAGACGGAGACGCAGACAGAAACAAAAACGCAGACATTCGGTGTCGTATCATCAACTATTATTTCTTCTGAGTTTATTAAGTCCTCAACCACCATCGAGTCATCCATTCTCTCCAGCGACTCAAGTACTGAGGTATCGTCGTCCACTGAACAGGATGAATCAAGTCTGCTCGCAACCACTTCAAATAAGCCAACCGATACGACCTCTGCGACTTTTGGCTCGACATCGGAGACCCCGTCACAAGAGACCTCGTCACAAGAGACCTCGTCACAGGAGACCTTATCAGAGCCCGCTAGTTCAGCCAGCTCAGATACGTCCACAAGTGCTGAAGAGACAACTACAGACTCATCGACAACAAGCTTAGAGTCTTCAACAGAAATCATAACTACCACTGCAGAGGGCAGCACTACTACTACAGAACTTGTGACGACTACAACTACGGCAGCACCGCAGAGTGAGTGCGAAGCCGCAAGCAGTCCGTACACTGAACAGGGTGTCAACTTTGATCTCTCCTGTAACACCGTTATCACCGGCGGTAGTTCAGTGGGAACAGCTCCGGCATCTAGTTTCAACCAGTGCATATATTTCTGCGCTGTTTATTCTTCCTGCGTTGCTGTCCAATACGAAAGGGCTACAGGGTCCTGTACCGGATTTAGTTCCATGACCGGAACTTCAGCAAACAATGATTATGACGCGGCTATACGTGCCTGATCTTAGCCCTTGGAAGCTGCCAGAGATGATCGGTCCAATATTGCAATCGAGGTTATTGTAGCTCCTAGCTGGTAGCCTCAACAACCTTTATGCAGTTAGTGGGATTATTTTGCTTGGTATCGGTCATGGCCGTGGTCATTTCTCTATTCTTTTGTTACTACTCCTTTATTCTCACTCTATCCCTTACCCGATCCGTAAATCTATCTAAAAGCTGCATTTAAATTATTAGATATAATACGTCTTATATTATGACACTCCATTAGATACCTTACATTTAATATTAATAATCCCCTTTACCTCTACAACAGTGAAAACTCTTCAACTTCAAAGATCTGAAGGATTCATCACTCCACAAGTTTACAGGGGAGCTCGGACTACTTAACTCGAAGTGTATAGATACAGCCGATGGCCGATCGTTGAGTGAAACGCTGCCCCATTTCCAGGCATAAAAATGGGACCTCTTGAATCTCAAATCCATTCTGTCGGTGATAAAGCCCCTCCAGTCAGTGCAGTTCCTGCTTACTCCCATTTTCATCTTTCAAATTCTCGTCAGCATGGAGCAAAAATTAATGTTGCCGCCAGCTGATGTTACAGTCACCGTTGTGTTCCAGACTGTTGCGTATTTGGCTGTCATTTGCCTTGGATATCGTATGGTACTGGCACTTTACAATATATCGCCATTGCATCCTTTGTACTGCTTTCCTGGGCCCAAGATTGCTGCAGCAAGCTATTTGTACGAGGCATATCATGACTGGTGGCGGGTAGGACGATATGGACACGAAATCCGTCGCATGCACGAGCGTTATGGTAGGTATAAGAGTTCTGTCCCACACAATCTGATTGCTAATATGATACAGGCCCAATTGTGCGAATAAACCCGGATGAACTACACTGCTCGGACCCGTACTTCACAGACGAGATCTACGCTGGCCCTGGGCGAATCCGCGATAAATGGAAGCACCAGCTAAACACGGGGGGCGCCGGTCCCGTTTCCGTAACTGGTTTCTCAACAGTCAATCACGAAGTTCATCGCATGAGGAAAGGAGCCTTGTCCAAGTATTTCTCTCGTCAGCAGATGCTCAAGCTTGAGGGTGAGGTCAAAGAGTTTGCACAGATGATTGTCGACAAGATGCTTCGATACGCTGGTGGAGAGCCCTTTGATGTGAAGGAAGCCTTCAACTGCTTTACTGCGGATATAATGTCGCAGTACGCTTTTGGTGAATCCATGGGCTTCATCGCTCAAGATGGTTGGGAGCCGAATCTGGCTACTTGGGTCAAGTCTTTCTTCCAGAGTGCCTACATGATGAGACATAATGTCTTCGCAAGGAAGGTGGCCCAGCTTCTTCCGTTTTTATCTGACTACTTAGGCGAGGATATTAAAGCAGTCATGAGACAGATGAATGTCGTGATTCCTGGGTACATCACAGCTGCTTTAAAGAATCCCGAGGGAGGACGAGTTTTTGCTGACGTGATGGAGTCCAAATCACTACCTGAGTCAGAGAAATCTATGTATCGGCTATCGGGAGAGGGTTTCAATTTCCTCTTGGCCGGGACCGAGACTACTGCTGTAAGTCGTTGCTCTTTATCTTCAATGCGACAGCGGTACTCATAAGTTTCAACAGGCCATTCTGACGGCTATCACCTACTACCTGCTCGCTCAGCCACTGACATATCAACGATTGATGGCCGATCTCGAAGTGATCGATCCGAAAACAGTCAAGTGGACCGAACTCGAGCAACGTCCTTACCTCTGGGCCGTCATCCACGAAGCCCTTCGTGTAATGCCTGGTGTATCCCACCGTTCAGCCAGGATTGCCCGCGAAGAAGACTTGGTCTACAAAAGCAAGGATGGTAGCGTTGAGTGGGTTATTCCCAAAGGCACTCCCATTGGTATGACTTCAATGATCAATCACTGGGATGAGGAAATTTTCCCCAAACCGGACGAGTTTACACCAGAGAGATGGTTGGAGGGAGGGAAGCCTAACTTCAAACTACAGAAGCTCTTGATTGCCTTTGGTAAGGGTAGCCGAGCATGCATCGGTGAAAAGTAAGTTGCCGTTTAATTATCTACCCGTTCTATATTAACGACTTTTCAAGTCTCGCTTATTGCGAAGTCTATATCATGGCAGCTTTGCTCGCTTTTCGAGTTATACCCAGGGCGCGTCTATATGATACAACGATCGAAGATATCACATACGATCATGATTTGATTGTAGTCCAAACGAAGAAGGGATCTATTTCAGTCCGTATTGCCATCTCATAAGTCATGGTGCAGGTACAGGAGGTTGGACCAAAGCTTCATACTATAAATACCGTCAACAAAGACTAGCTGCACCTGCATAGATGAACACATCTCTGCCTCATCAATACTATTCGGGCCCATCAGAAAGCCTAAGCATTTTCGACTTCCGTAATTGCTCTCTTCATCTGGGCTTGACTTTTGGCGATGCCAGCAGCAGAATTTTGGCCATCGAATAGAACGGCAATCTCTTCCAGAGTAGGGCCCTTTGTCTCGACGAAGAAGAAGTAGATCACGACACACTCAATAACCAGGCTGTAAAGCGATATTAGTCCAGCCAACGCGTTGAAGCAAGTGAGTAGTGACTTACATGACTATATAAACAAAGTAAAACTTCCATGCAAGCTGCTGCAAGCCAAGAGGATTCACCCACTGGTTGAAGACCCCTGAGAGAGCTGTAAAGCAGAAGCAGAGCGTAAGTCCCTTGGCCCTGATATTATATGGCAGAATCTCAACAGTATAGGATACAGTCAGGCCTGGCCATGCAGCACCGGCCACGCCGTAGAAGAGGAAGATCATGGCGACAACGGCAATACCCGCAGCTGACGATTCGGTCTTTGCGTAGACAGCGCTGCATGCAGTCCAGATGGTGAAGGATATGAGCATGCCGACGCCAGCGAAGAGAAAGAGAACCCTTCGTCCCACGCGATCGACAAAGAAGGCGGCGACGAGGGAGACGAGCCAGCACCAAATCGTGAGACCACCGTTGATGTATGCCTGAGTGACAGCACTAGAACCTGTTAGTATCTCTTGATGGCAATTTTGCATAGATGTTCACTTACTCCGTAATGCCGATAGTTTTCAGAATGGCGGCGAGCTACGGTTAAAGTCAGTTTACACTCTCAGAAGCCTCTCATCCTTGATTCCACTTACATAGTATGAGACAAGACCGTTACCACTGCACTGGGAGAAGATAGCAGTAGCAATAATCAGCCCGCATCGCTTGCGGTTACCTGGGGTGCGCCAAAGCTCTGCCCATCCATTATCCGAAGACTCACGCTCAAGTCTAATAGTGTTGACAATTTCGGTGTATTCCCATGTGACAAACTCATCGTTATCGTCGCCGTTGCCATGGTACTTGACAAGAATCTTGCGTGCTTCCTCCTCGCGTCCTTTACTGATCAACCATCGGGGGCTCTCGGGGACAATGAATATGGCCAAAAGCTGGATGCCAGGCATGAGGCACTGCAATCCTGTTGGAAGAACCCATTGAAGGTTTCCAGTCTGATTTCTCAGAGTTCCAAAGCATACCCACGCTGCAATGATGCTACCGAGATACCAAAGCGTGTTATAAACGGTCGTGATCTTGCCTCGGTGGCGGGGATGGGCGATCTCGGTGATGAGGAGAGGACAAGTCGCGTTGGAAATGTTGGAGCCACAGCCCATGATGAATCGGCCGACGAGGTATAGCGCATCGCGTCGCGGTCCGTGACCCTTTTGAGGAAAGCATTGCATGAGGGCTCCAACGATAACGATGATGCAGCCAATAGCCGTGCCTTTCTTTCGGCCCAGTCCGTCGGCGACATATGGAGCGAAGAGGAGGACAAAGAGACCTCCGAAACCGGGCATGGCGCCAAAGATACCTAGTCGACTTCCTTCTGGGTGATCAAAAACTATACCATCATGTCAGCTGGGAGTAGCATTGAGGTCCAAGGAAATTATTACATGTCTGCCACGATCCCATTGTCTGAAGACCGTTCAGCAAGCTAGAGTCATAGCCGAGGGTGGTCGAACCCATGAAAAGAAATACCATCATAAGGTACAGCTTTCTCAGCTCAGTCTGTTTCCAGAAAGGCAATGGTGAGCCTTGAGGAGCATGATTCTCCTCTGTGATGTCGACATCGGTCTCCTTTGAGGTCATGATGGGCCAGAGTGTTGATGGAGGTGCCAATTGGTCAAGAGATCTGGAGCTGAAGCACCTGTTGATCAAGGGATGATCTTGGCTGCTTCCCTGACGGGTTATATATCCAGGGCAAGGAAGTATCTGGCATGAATTTCTACACTTGACAGCCACATACTACCTAGCCAAAGATCAAGCCATGAGTTCTCGTGACAGTAAGTCACAGCCATGCATCATGGTCCTTGGATGGTATGGATTCGGTATGCTTTTCCAACTCTCCCCGTGGGGAAGACAAGGTTGAGAAGTTTGTTTAGGAGACTAAATCACAACAGGTTAAGCTGTCATGAGTGATCCACCGCATCGGTGGCATTGATTGGACAAGCATGTCTGAGCTCGACCACCACCAGCGGTCGAACCATTCTTGTTCGGGCAAAGGCTGCTGAGGTATATCCGACAATTCGGCGAACTGGTCCACGCAGGAGAGTCTAAAAGAGAGGAGGTGATCCGAATATTCTCCTCGGACTATCTCGTTCTTTTTGCCAGTCGATTCTACGCAGAGAAACCCTCACCCTGTTACGCCGCAGTAAATCCTTCAATGGCTGACCCAAGCGAGAGTGCCCCTGCTTCTGTCACCGCTGGTGCATCAACAGCAAATTCGGGACAGCGGTCTCGGAACCAAGCAGCTTGTGATGTCTGTAGGGCAAGGAAAATCCGGGTTGGGCAACCTTAAGGCGTTCATAGCGTCACTGTGTACCTAGATGCTAACAATATTGGTAGTGCACGTACGATGCTAACTGTCAGCGATGCCGAGGCTGCGAGTTTCTAGACGTCAACTGTACCCATGAACGTCCAAGAAGGAAGCGTGGGCCTCCAAATAAGTCAGTTCATTGTATGTTGCTAATGGTATCAGTATACTGACACAGGGCAGACATGCACAAAGAGCTTCAAGGCAGATTATAGGGTCACCGGGAATCCTTTCTCCAAACAACGTTTCCATCTCATCAAGCGAAAGCAACAATGGCTGTCAATCAACAACACCACTGCAAAGTCCAGAGGCTCTGGGCCATATGAACCGTTCCGCGACTTGTATCTGCTCAGGACTCAGCAGCAAATGGCTTTCCGCATTTGCCCCGGAGCCGATCATTATGCGTCTGCTGTGGGACTGGTTCAATGTGATCCACCCTCTAGCTCCGATCTTACTCCGTCGCCGATTCCTCCAGCGCCTTCAGCAAGGGGTAGCTGACGTTGATGCCGAGTTCTGTGGGCTTGTCATCAGCGTATGCGCAGCTACCAAAGCGACACTGCCGCGGGGTGACTATGGACCAGTGACTGTAGATTATTGCGTTGACTTCCTTGATGCTCACGGACTACTCAAGAGTCAATTTACCCGAGACTCTTTTAGCATGGACAGGTGCATCGCCTTGTACAATATCGGGACAGCCATGAGCGCCACCACGAAATCGGGGTTGAGCAGCATGCGCGCCTATCACGCATTGAGCGAGGCAGCTGCAGGGGCCAGGTACCTGGCATATTATCGGATACACGAGCATGATGAGGCTGAACAGCAGCTCTTGAGAAGACTAATCTGGCTGTTATTTGCTAGTGCGTGGTATGTATCGGCACTTGCAGTGGATGGCTCGAGCCGCGCTAATCAGGTCACATATTCCAGTAGTGCGGATATTTTCGGAAGACTACCCATCAGTCTACTCAGTCAAGATCGCATCGAGACTTTTCCAAGGCCGCTCCCTTTTTCAGATAACCAGATGGAACCAAAAGCGCCAAACAGCTGTCACGAGCCACCTTGGCATGGAGATGACACCACTTATGTTCCAGGACTAAACTCGCTAAGCGACTTGTTTCTCATCTGGCAAGAGGTGCAGCAAGTTCCCGAGGGTACGGAACCACAAATGACTATCACGAGATATCTTGCAAAGATTCAACAAGTTCTGGATAATCTCCCGCCCGAGTTACGGTGGCGTGGTGGTCTGTCCCGTCCGGCTAACGTCACAGAAGGACATGACGTTCAAATCGCCAATTTATTTGTGACAAGCCTCAACATTCGCTCCAACATTCTTCAGAAATTCGGTCCCACAGACAAAAGCGCACAAGATCACCAGAAAATTGTAGACGACTTATTAGAGATCCTGTACCACCTTCCCCGCGCTGTCTTTGATGCCAACGGCAGCAGCCTCGTCCCCAAGATTCGGGACATTGGAGCAGCCTACCTCGAACAGCTGGGTAGCGGCGTGGGGGAAGTGGAGATAGGAGATGCGAGAAATAAACTTGAGCGATTACTTCGGAAGCTGGATGATCTAGACTGTTGGCAAGGAATTGGTGTGCTTGATACTCCGCCTTTGAGGGTAGATACGTGATCTCAATACCAAAACCGATATCAGATCACAACGTCAGAACTGAGTCAATGCGACCCCAACTTCGGATGCATTTGCCCCACAATCAAGGAATCCGCAGCTTTTCACCGAGACTCGGTGCAGTTTCTTCCGAGTTAGTGCGGAGTAAGTCCGAGTATCCCTGCAAGCTTGGCTAGAGCTCCGCACTGGAACCCATGATCCACTAACCCTACACTCCAGTTTATGCACTTTGGGAAATACAGAAGGTATTTGAATCATCTACGATTCGATATTACAATCGATTTCATCTTTATCAACGTATAGACTTTCATCTTTTGATACCCTACAAGCATGACTGCCACACAAGTCCCAACAGTACCAACCCAGCATGCCTACCCTCATCTTAGGCGATCTGACAAGGGTTCAGTTCAACTCATCGTCAAAGGGAAACCCTTCTTGATGCTTCCCGGCGAGCTACACAACTCATCCCTCAGTTCCGCCAAGTTCATGAGTGAAGTATGGCCAAAAATGAAATCCGATCATATTAACACATTGCTCGGTTCGGTAACATGGGAAATGATTGAACCCAAGGAAGGCCACTTTAACTTCACTGAGCTTGATTTGGTCCTGAAAGGCGCCAGAGAGCACGATATGCACCTCGTTCTGCTCTGGTTCGGAACATACAAGAACGGTCTCTCAACATATGCCCCAGGATGGGTCAAGAGGGATCCCAAGCGATTCCCACGAGTTCAAGTTCTTGAAGCTGGTGGCGTCAAGAGGACACTCGAGATGATTACTCCTCTATGTGAAGCCGCGTGCGAAGCGGATTCTCGAGCTTTTGCTGCCCTGTTACGACATCTTGCAGAAGTTGATTCGCAGCACCAGATTGTTTTGATGGTTCAAGTTCAGAATGAGACCGGAGTCCTCGGAGATTCTCGGGATCGATCGCATCGAGCTAACAAAGCCTTTGCTGAACCCATTCCAAGCGATCTTCTACAGTATCTGAGCCGCGTCGACACCCACTCAAGATTCAAGAAACGAATCTCAAGTGTTCCTTCATCAGGTACTCATTCCTGGAAGTCCATTTTCGGACCCGGGGCAGCAGCCGATGAGGCCTTCATGGCGCATTTAATCTCCTCTTACGTGGGACGCGTTGCCGCAGCAGGAAAGGCCGAGTATCCTATCCCTTTGTACACAAACACATGGCTTAACATTGAAGGACAGTCCGAGCTGGACTTTGGTGGAGGCGCGCCAGTTGTGGTTGGTGGCGGTGACAAGCCTGGAATTTACCCATCTGGAGGTCCTTGCCCGCATGTTTTGGATATCTGGCGATTTAACACGCCCTCTCTGGACCTCCTAGCTCCGGATCTTTACTTTCACGACTACGAAACTGTCTGTCGCAATTATACAGAACAAGGAAATACTCTCTTTATCCCTGAACAGAGACGCGATGAATGTGGAGCGCGACGCGTCTGGTTATCCTACGCGACTTACGGCGCTCTTGGGGCAAGTCCCTTTGGCATCGATACTGGCTCTGGCATTATTGGCCGCGAGTTTAAGCTTCTGGACCAGACCAAGCAATTTCTCCTTGATGCTGCACCCGAAGATCGCTTTGGCTTCTATTTTGACGAGGAGCCAAGCGAGAAGAAGCCGGAACAGTGGACTCGCACGTTCGGCGACATCAAGGTCATTGTTGAGCGCTGTTTTGTCTTTGGAAAGCCTGGCCCCGGTGCTGGGATGATTATTCACTTGGGCAACTCCAAATTTCTGCTCGTTGGCCGGGGCTTCCACGCCCGATTCAAAGCAGCTCGTAAGGATGCGACCTTTGGTGGGATCCTTTGGGGCGAGGAGAAGGAGGTTGACGGAAACGGGAACCTTCAGACTTTGAGAATCTTGAATGGAGACGAGACGAGGCACGGCGAATTCATGATGATGCCCAACGATGATCCCGATTATGGCGGCTTCCCTATTGCTGTTACACCTGGAGCAAGGACTTGTATCGCTGAAGTGGAGGCCTATTGGATTGCCGAGGATGAAGATGACCGATAATGGCAATATTGATTCATCAGGTAGACGAGATCACAGTAGTATCCACAGTACGTAATACCAAATTTGTAACATCTTGTCGCATTCCCTTGTACGTCACGTGTTACAGACCCATGCCGATCTCAGATCGCCCCTCATCCTCATCCGCCTCAAGTTCAATGGCGTCGAATAACTAGCCCAGACACTTAACTTTAAATTATTCCAGTCACCATGGCAGATCAAACAGCGCAATCGCCAAACCCGGCAGAAACACCATCATCACCCGCTTCAGTCTCACCGCCGCAACAGACAGATCTTATTGCCGCCAACGACGAGCACGTATGTGATAAAATACCTCATCGAGGTTTAGTCACGAACTCATCTGTTTTTGTAGGACAATGAAGTTGAAGACGATGCCGACTCCACTCTTGGGACAGATGCGTTAGTTATCCCTTCAAATTACATATCCAAAAGTGACGAAACGCTAATTTCTTGGAACTCTAGAGAAAGCTCGACTGCTTCAGTCTCGGCCAGTATCCTCGAATATCGTCGCAGTCAAGGTCGCACTTATCACAGCGATAAATTTACCACCAACTACTTCTTGCCCAATGACGATCAACAGCTTGAGTCTGTGGACTTGACGTATGGCCCTTGTGACCCGAAACTATTGTTCTCGCTCTGATCTTTCGTAGTCACCACTATTTGACAATCTTGTTGGATGACAAGCTGTTTCTGCCTCCTTTAGAAGAAGATAATATTAAAGTTGGTTCTCCCGTTCCAAGAAGGGCTGCAATGATTGTATTACTGACCGCTTGGTGCTTTGCTAGAAAGTGCTTGACGTAGGCACTGGAACTGGTAAGTCATCTCAGACAAATCTCTCTCGTGCACTATTGACACGCTGAATCAGGTATCTGGGCCATGTACACACATTCTTGGTCTCTATGAAATCCACTCACTGACCGATTTAGTGAATTCGCTGACCGTCATCCGAATGTCGAGATTGTTGGCACCGACCTCTCCCCATGTCAGCCAGAATGGGTTCCGCCAAACGTTCGCTTCGAAATAGATGATGCAGCCCTTGAGTGGACATGGGGACCTGATGAGTTCGACTTTATTCATATCCGTTACATCTTCGGCGCTATTAAAGACTGGTCTGCCATGTTCTCTGAGGCCTACCGCTGCTGTGTCCCTGGAGGCTGGGTTCAATCCGCTGAAGCTGATGTCGAGTTTCGTTGCGATGACGGCACCATCGACAAAGAGCCAAATCTCAAGATATATAAGAAGCTGTTCGAAGAAGGAGGAAAGATCCTCGGAAATCCCTTCTTTGTTTATGACCAACAGGTTCAAGGGTTTAAAGACGCCGGCTTTGAGGACATCACGACTGTTGACTACAAGGTGATTGCTGCAAGAAGTTGAAATTAAAGTGGTAGACTATTGACAAGTACCCAGATTCCGGTTGGCGATTGGCCAAAAGATTCTAAGCTCGCCGAGGTTGGGAGATTTGTTCGCGCTTGTCTGGAAAATGATATTGAAGGCAAATTGAGGCCTCTTGCTCTTCACCTGTCTATCAGCTAACACTTTCCCGTAGGATATACTACCATGATGTGGAATGACGTCCTAAAGTGGCCCAAGGATGAGTACCAGCTGTTCCTGATGAGCATTCGCAAAGCTATCAGAAATCCCAGGATCCACACGTACATGAGGGTTCGATATGTTTATGGACGCAAGCCATTATTGCAGTGAGACGAAAGCTGAATCACGATTTCTTTGTCAAGATAAAGCACTGAAGAGATGGCTCATGATATTGACTAAATGTACATACGAAAAGGGCTAAAAGAACAGACCCTTCTTCTTCCTCCAATCCCATGTAGTTGCCTGTCGTAAGTCATCAACACTGAGTACATCCACGCCCTCTCGTGTTAGAATATGCCAAATGTGATTCCTCAGCCCAATAGGCCATGCTGGCACACTGAAATATCTGGCCTTCAGACCCAATCGATGAGCCCCATGAATCTGGGCCCGAATGCGCTGCAGCTGCTCCTGCGACAATCGCGAACCCCAAACGTGCCCAACTGCTTTTTTGAAATGAGCAGAAGCATAGTAGCTGTTGTGAGAGTTGTATTTCTCCGAGATCTTGCTTCCTTCCGCCTTTAGGTGTCTTCGTTCAATGCTACTCGGCAATACCCCTTGCTCGATACAGTTATCCGGTAGTTGAGCGTTTTGAACTTGGGCTCTGTTTGGATTTGGCCAGATTTGAGACGTATCAGCTAATAGATCCAATGGCGCGTCATAAAAGACATCACGGTAGGTGTTGTTTGCTGTTATCTTATCAAATGGTGTATTTCCAGTGCCAACAATCACTACGGGGCCAGGCACAACAGCTGTACCGTTGAAATGCGTGAGTAACTTTCTGCGTCGAAGCGGCTCGAGTTGTCCTTGAAGTTTTTCCCAGGTAGCGTTACCTTCTGTCTTGAAATCGATGAGGATGACCAGCGGCCGATCCGGATCAGCTTCGAAAACTCCAGCGAAAGGCTCATCCACAGTTGAGGTGGAGTGACAAGGCACCTCTTGTCCACATGAGAAGGTGTCTCTTTGGCGGTCGAAAATACCGAGTAGTGGGTTGAGATACAAGCTCTCCAGCGTATGGTTGGCCTCTAGCTGGAAATGACGATGGGCCACATATAGGTCATCATCTTCATTCCACACGTCGGCTTCAACACTTGGACAGCCCGCAGAAATGGCATCTAGAAGGGGCACGGTTCTCAAATAATCGTTGTGTGAATGGCAGCGCACAGGTTGTGTGGCCATTGTTGAGTCGGATAGCCAGTGCCCAACACCAATTGTTGCTGCGGCCGCGTCGAGCCATGGGTGAACGATCAGGTCCATTTCGTCCGGGAAGTAATGATGCAAGGTACCCCCCAGGATATGGAAGAGACCACTATCCATATCGAGCTTTCTGATTAGCATGCCTCTCTAGAGTCTGGTCTGACTTGCCAAGGGAATCGCAGGACTCACGTCATGGAGAGATAGCCAATAATCAACAGGCAGAAGGCTCTCCGAAGCTTTCTTCGAAACTGAATAATTCGAAGATGGGGCAACTTCGATGCTCCCAAGCCTTTGAAGTGCAAGGCCCGTCGTCTTGGTACTGAAACATTGTTATCCAGAGGCTCAGACCCGTCCGCTAGATTATCGTATCCTCGATCCAATGGGCTGTCAAAATGAAAATACTCGACAGAGGACTCCAAGTCATGTCGTGGGGTTTGATTGCCCTTCATGATCCAAATTTACAGTTTCTTATCGGCTGCGGGCTCTAACAAAACATACTGTTGGTTTCCAGCCTTTTCTTTCTTGTACAAACATCAACAAAGTGCTGTCCCATGTGTAACGTATCTCGCAGGTACACACGAAGGGAAGTCAAGTTAATTGGTAAGTGAATCTTCAGTCCAGGTTGCAGGCTTACTGCATAGACAAATATAAGATGTAACATGCTGCGCCGAGGCCGCGTAAGCGCTCTCAGTCCTCTAAAAGATACAATAGATGTTGTCACTAATATTAGTCGAAGCCCAGTACATGCGGCTCCCGTGTACCAATTGACTGTCACGCAGGGTGGGGATCGACGCCCACCTGTGCCGGATTGCCGATATACCGCTCTGAAACATGCCATCTCTAACCGATAACGGCATAGTTTATGGGTTTTATTTTATTTCAAGGCTAGTCCGCCCTGTGAGAGCTTACGCGGTCTTGGCAACAGTTCCAGATCCATTTCAGAGACCAATAGCTAATAAGTAACAACTTGGCTTTTGGATAAGCTTACGGGTCTGTTTCTATATTCGTATACTGTATAGTAAAGTGCAGGTGCTTAGCATTATATAAAGGCTTTACTTTGCCTTACTGTGTACCAGGATCTCAATTATATATAAATAACTGACTAATATATAAGCTTCTCAAGTATTAGAACGTTAATGCACTCTGGGAAAATGGATTTCTTATATATTTCAATCAGGTAATGTGCTGCTGTAGTAGCTAAAGCAAGCCTTTTGCCAACACCCATAGGTTAACATAGTGTGATATAATCATTCATGCTCTGTAACAGGCTTTCTAGCCGGGAACGGTAATTTCCGGGACGGCTCGGTAGTACTTAGCTATGCATATCCTGGGGTTGACATAGTGCTATGACGCTCAAGAATGCGTAAGCCTCTTACCTTATCAGTAAACTCTATCTTTAGTTAAAACGCCCGGTGCTAAGGGAGGGGGGCTCAACTGATTTAGGTAACATCTGTCTCTTGCCAGTAGGCATACATAACTTACGTTGTCAAGGAAAGGTGTATACTCAGCCCCTGAAATACCCAAGACTGTGTTGTGCCGTGCTCATGACGCGTCTTGTGTTCAGTCATGCTCGGGAGTGTACCTCAATGAATCATGGCGGACGGGCACGTGCATCCAGAATGGCAGTGCTGTGTCGATGATTTTAGTGGATAGGGATCAACATCTTGCTGTCGGTGATCCAATCAAGCATGCACAATGGTGAGGTGAGACAGGTTGCTGTGAGAAAGCGCGTATCAATTTATCATCAATAGTCCCTTTACTACAAGGGTCTCGCGTAAGGTTAAATAGTAGAAGACAGTAAATCATGAGATCTGTTAATTCATACATCAATCGGCAGAAGTCCATGTCCAATCTCACTTTGCCCTTCCCTTCCCACTACCTCTACCAAATACTGCTTTATCCAAGCCCAATTTTAACAGGATTGGTCGCCGCCAATCTGATGAAAACATGAGGCCCTTCCCTTCAACGCCAGCATCTTCATCACCGCCTTATACCCCAAACAATGGCACACTAATACCAACTGTGGCTCACTCTGAGTCTGGGACAGATGTTGAGCTTCAGCCATATACAGGAGGCGACAGGGATGCAGAGGTGCATCCACAAGTGCCTGAGGGACCCGAACGACCACGCCATATCTTCTCAAAGCACAGAAAGTGGATGACTGTGTACATGGTGTCTGTAGGTGGAGCGTTTTCCGCCTTGTCATCCAACATTTACTTCCCGGCAATCGATACAATATCCAAAGACCTTGGTGTCAGCGCCACAGACGTTGGTTTCACTATCACAGTGTATATGATTGTTCAAGGAATTGCTCCCTCACTGTATGGCTCTATCTCAGACCTGCGTGGTCGCCGAATTACATTCGTTATCGCCCTAGTAGTCTACCTCGCCGCAAATGTATCGCTAGCTTTCACATCCAACCTGGCCATGCTTGTAGTCTTACGAGGATTGCAGGCCGCGGGATCGGCTGCGACAATTAGCATCAGCACTGGTGTGATTGCCGATATAGCAGAACCCGATGAGAGAGCAGGTTTCATGGGAACCAATGCCGGAATAAGGTATGAATATCTCTACAGCTATAGAGACTTTTTAATAACCAGTGTGGCACAGAATGATAGGCCAGGCTATAGGTCCTGTTATTGGTGGACTGTTGAATAGTGCATGGGGATTCAGAAGTATATTCTGGTTCCTGTTTGTCTTTAGCGCTTTGGTCCTCCTGGGGTTATTGGTATTTCTGCCAGAGACACAGCGGAGAATAGCTGGTAACGGCGACGTTCCTCTCGGAGGCCGGTACAAACCCTGGTCCTACTACTTCAAACCACCGAAGGAATGGCGTAATGCACCTATACCGCCAGCACCAGAGCTAGAGAAGCTTTCTTGGAGGACAATCATTGAGCCGTTGAGTTATTTCCTGAGGATGGATATACTAGTTCTTCTTTCCTGGGGTGCTCTTGTATATACCATCTGGAGTATGGTCACATCCTCAACCACTACAGTGCTACTCAAGACTTTCCCCGATCTTACTCCATGGCAGGTGGGCCTCTGCTTTCTTCCAAATGGAATCGGATGTGTATTTGGGTCGGTATCCACTGGTTGTTTGATGGATCGAGCTTTCAAACGCGCCGAGACTCGATATAAAGAGGAGCATGGACTCGCCGACGTTAATGTCAAGTCCCTACACGACTTCCCCTTCGAACGTGCCCGAATGTCGCTGATGCCTTATTTCAGCGTTATTTTCATTGTTTCAATGGCACTATACGGGCCCAGCTATGAGTTCAACGATCTCAGGAGACACTTTGCTGGAAATCTGGTTGCATCCCTGGGTCTGCAATTTATTATTGCATCTACTGCAACGGCCATATTCAACATCAACTCGACGATATTAGTAGACTGCTTCCCGGATAACTCAGCGGGTGCGACAGCAACGAATAATATATGCCGCTGCCTCCTCGGCGCTGTGGGCGTCAGCGTGATACAGCCTATGATCGCTAAACTCAAGATTCGCAACGCATGCCTCGTGCTTACGGGCATCGCTGTTTTATTCTCACCTCTGGTCTGGGTTCAGTGGCGTATGGCAGGGAAATGGAGAAGAAATAGACTTAGTGCTTAAGAGCAGTCTATATGTTAGTGTAATACCAAGAACCGCCCAATACGGGATCGCTGGATCCGAAAAGGAAGGCTATGACTCAGCAGCACCAGGACTGAAAGGAGGCTTTTGTGCAAGACAGGAACCAATGGATTGAAAGAAGGACTAAGGACACTCGGGAACGATCAAGGAAGAACATTAAGCATGCAAAGAACACTTACAGACGCTTCCACGAAAGTGTTAAGGGAGATAAGAATTAGAAGCTACAGATATAGCTAAATAGTTATAAGAGAAATTCGTAAGCTCTATTTTCTCGACTCAGATCTTCGTGTTATCTCCAGCCACTCCCCAGTATCCTCTGCAAACGATGAATGCAAGAAGATAGCGGGGTGTATAAAGTTAAAAGCTCCAACGGCGATTACCATCATGGCCCCATCAAGCGCGATGAAGTACCGTTCATGCGTAACAAGGTATCCCGTCCAGCCCTGCAAAAGTTCTATAGTTCGGTATATGCTCCTCAGATAAATGCAAAGCAATGACAGCGTCATGGCACTTAGTATAGGAATGGAGGACTTCTTTCCAGCATTTAACATGCCCCGTCGAGTTAATCGAATCAGAAAGTCGGTTGCAAGACCAACAAAGAGGCTCATGGAAGCCAATTGGAAGACTATTCCTGCAACCATGGTGTTTGTGCCCGGCTCTGTATTACCGTTGACCTTTTTCACTGCCGCTGAGGCCATACCGCCACCAATTGCCTGTACAAACAGGGAAATCACGTCGCAAGTACAGAATATCCAAAGATATAGGCTCGGTCGAAGAATGGAGCAGTCGCGGCCAAAGACCTGGATCAAGCGGCCAAGAATAATGTAGACACCGGCAGTGAAGAAAACAGGCGCTACCAATGATCAGTCATTTATTTAGGAGTCAAGAGGGGCTGACCAGATAATGGTTGGAGTACATACCAATGATCAGTGTCGAGAGCTGCATGAGGAACGCGGTCGAGTTGTACGGGCATTGGGAGGACCAAGCTCGGCCCACCCAGCCTATGATTTCAACTATTATAGCCATTAATAAAGGTCATAGTTAGAGTTATAGCGGTTAAGAACATACCCAATCCACCCATAACAAAGACGCTGCACCACCAGATCCTAGATCGACCAAGCTGAATTATGTGCATAATGGTAGAGAGACCAAACAAGATACAGAAGACAATTCCTGCAGCGGTGGATGGAACGTAGCCATATGAAGTATGGGTGCCCGATATGTAAGAGTGGCAACCCTTGCGTATGTCTTGTTCTGATGACATGCTGCGTTGGTTGAGTCCTGGAACAGAGAAAAGGACTAATTGGGCGATGAGATCTGACGGCTGGGCTTTAACTGTCACTTTATATACTCGTCATTGTAATGAGAACGTAAGCTGATAAGCTGGGATCTTTTCTCCTAGACGTTCATCGATGGGACCACAAGTGGTGTAGCCGAAACTGCGAATTTCGCAATTTTTTTATGCCGACCTCCTGAACACTCAAGGCTCAGGATCGCGCGAAGTGCGACATTCTAGCCCTTCCATAGGTGTCAATGTCACAATTACACGCAAACCATCGGCTTATCTTGTGGGCTTAGCGTCTTACAAAGCAGACAAATCTTGACATCCCACTGGACTGGCCATAGGCCGTAAGCACCACCTTATCAGCCCCGCATTTCTTCGGAGCTCATCTGCCAAGACTGTCTTGAACTGCGAATTTCGCAGTTCGGACTTCAGTCGTGGTCTCGGACCAAGAGCCAATGCCATCTACACCGGACTTTTGTTCCTCTTGTCTCAGTCTGCCGTAGACGAGCCTGTTGACCAGTTTGGGTTCAGCGATTTGGCACCTCTCGTTCGAGCCCTTCGTTGCCACTATGCATCCAAGACCTAGCCGCGCAAAGAGCTGCACTGCATGTCGCCAGGCTAAGCTGGCCTGTGATGCCCGCCACAAACCTGCCGGAGCATTGTGCACGAGGTGTAGCAAGCGCGGACTTCAATGTCGGTTCGATTCGCATTTCAAAAGAATTCCAACAAGAAAGTTAGTACAGCACCACGGGTTCCGTCATTGGTAGAGACCCTAATACTCATACTCGCAGTATCGTGGAGGCCATCACCAACTGCATTGATCCCCAGCAGCCACTTTTCAGCGATTCAACAAACGCGGGAGCGCATTCTCATACAAACCAGTCGACACTGTCACAAGCACCCGACCTGCCGTCCTCGGCCTGCACACGGCCCTCTAGTCCTTCCTCTCATACCGACTCTCAATACTCTACTTACAGTGCCGGCACCACTCAAGATGATATCGCAATTGGTGTCGACGAATTTGCCGGGGGCGGTGAGGCCTGGCTGCAGCTTAAAGCTGTCGACATACCCTCTAGTTACCAGCTTGGAAGTCTGAGCGTGAACAATACAGTGGCACTAGAGCTCTTTCAACAGTCAGTATAAACATGCCCCGAAGACGAATTGATGTCTATGTAAGAACCGAACTGAGTCAAACACCAGCTTTGATAGGTACTACCGTCCGCACGCCAAGTTCTTGAGACCCATACGTACGTCTTTAACCGAGTACTCACAATCCTCTCGGCATCTTTTCTGGACCATTATCCTCTGTTCTTCCCAAATGCATCCGAAAAACGCACACATGTATCCCTCTATTGTAACAGAGCACGAGACCATGCTCTCGGCGATCTTTGTCTGTGCCCCACTCACTATCGAGATGATGCATGCTCTCCTTTGCCTTTGCTTATGGCCAGTCCCCAAAGTCCGCCTTTGGCAAGACTTATCATGGGGGTATATAGGTCTTGTTGTGAACTCAGCCATGGGGCTCAACTGTCACCTGCCATCAAACCCGCTCCTCAATGCACAGTTGAAGAGAAATTCTAGCCGCCGCGCCGTGCCAAACATAGACGCTGCTGTCAGGGATACTACTTGGCTTGCCTGCTTTGACATAAGCACTCGGTATGTGTTCTTTCGGCAGCTTCCCCGTACAAAGTATATGAGATTCGCTGCTTACACAGTAACATTGCCACAGACTTAGCGAGTTCTTGGGATTTCCGTCCTCATTCTCGTCCAAATACCATCTAAGCTGCATATCCCGTGCTCGAGACCGAGCATTAAAGCTTCTGGGCCCGTCAGGCCACATGATATTAGAAATTCGTCGGCTCAGCTTGACTTCGATGGCCAAGCTCGACATGGTCACAGACTCCGCACTTCACTTTTCCCAGACACAAAGCAGCATCAGCGAGTTGGAGCTACTGAGAAGGTCAGACCAAAAACCCTGGAGTCCCGAGACTGAACTCACTTTACAGGGCACAAAACTATACTTATATGCCATGACACTTCTATTGCCTCCCCCAAAGGACCCCGTCATAGCTCAGCAAGCGGCCTCTAATCGGGACGCGGTATTGATCAGTGGATTAATGTGTGCTTCGACAATGATATCAGATATGCTCCAGCAAATCTATGATCAACCTAATCAAGGTTCAGACAAGAATACTTGCAGTGCAGCGTTCTGGCCAAAGACGCAAATCAGCTATATGTTCTTCGCCGCCACATTTATTTTTCGCGTTCTTCTCTCACATTCGAGTCTAACACCGCAGGATATAACCCTTGCTATGTCACGCCTTGCAGATGCACACGCGATTTCCAGAATGGAACCGTTACATCCAGATCGCACACGTGCTGCTGAGATCATTCAACGGTTGATAGAAGTTGCGCGCGGTAACATGATCGAAGACTCTGGCGAAAATGACCCCAAGTACTCACTCCCGAGGGGCCTTCTTGTCACTGGCCGCTTGGGGGCATCAGTCATGTTTGATGCCGTCCTGCGGTCTGTACACCACCAGAGACAAAAGGCGCAGAGTCGAAAGTCTCATTCATTAAATGAAGCTGGTATACCTCAAACCCTTGCGCCTATCTCTGGCACGGAGGTCCCCGCAGGCGGGGAAGGTAGTTCAAATATCGGGCTGATAGGGTACCGTCAATCTGTAGAAACCCATGGAAATGCACCCGACGGCTCAGGTGGAATCGGCTTTGGCGACAATTTTAATTTCGGATTCGTGGATGCGTATGAGTATATTATGAGCACCGACTCATCTTTTATGCTTGATGGCCTGGAGGACCCAGGCGGCAGGACCTGGTAACCTTTGTCAAACATTTCATTGAATATGTTCCAGTTTACTGTCATATTCTTGCCCAGCTTTGTCAGCTTACCCTGATGCATGATATCAGCAAGATGAAGAGGCCGCGAACAAATGAGGATCGAATCGGAGACAATGTATTGTTTAAATGCATCACTATTACTATATGCAAGACCGGAAGAGATTATCAGAGGAATGCAACTAAAGAGGAATGAGTGGTTACGCTAATTGTAATTCGACAGCTGATGCATTAGGCAGAAGTGCAAATCACGCATCAATTTTCAAAGATCATCAACATCGCCACCACCGCCCGCCTCAGCATTATTGCTCATTATAATAATACAGCCCTATATTTCTCACTGCATCGCTGCCACCATGTGCTCCCGGACACTTCAAAAGACGGGTGCTTTGTCCGCCGTTTCTCCTCATCCTACAACCACGCGACACCTAGAAGCTACCCGGGATGCCGAAAATGTTGTAATGGTACGCCTGCCATTCTTTACACTTGCACAAATTACTGACCTATAGATAGCAGCCTGGATTATTGCCTCCAATCAAACAGGTTGTATCCATGTGGCAATGTGTGCGTACATCAAAAGCCTCATACTCTCTACACATCTGACTCCCGCATAGTGTAATTGCTGCCACGGCTGGATGCGTCTCGATGTCAACCCAATCTGCCCAGAGTGCCAAACCCCTCGTTGCCCAAACTGTACATACATTTAAGTTACAAAACATCCGACAGCATAAATATGCCAACAGAGCCTGTCAGTATGGCCGGCATAAACTCTTCAGCTTATGCGTGGAACCAAGAGTTCTTCGACCGACAGATTCAAAAATATCCAGCAGAAAACACACCTGCAGTAGCGACCTTCTCAGGCGTTTACGATCTCATTAAGAAGTTTCTTTCGGCATCTGGTGACATGGAGACATTCCTCGGGCCTAGCACATACCAAATGTTGGAGCTTGAGCCCCTCTGCAAGTCATGCAGTATCGACACTCTGCTAAGCGGAACTGACCCTCGTGTGGCTCGGCCCATGGCTCTGCTGGATGACAGATGTCGGCGGATGCATCATTCTGAACCACCAGGTGGCCATATGCGCCGTGACCGTGGGTCTTTAAGTTCCTCGCAGCTATTACAAGAATTGAAGAAGAGTGTAAGCCATAGAAATCTGACCATTTGGATTCATGACTAATTATGACAATTCTAGCGCTACGGATGCATTGGTGAGACTGATGCTGCAAGGCGACTACTGTGAGGCATTTTCCACTATCGTGCGATTCTTGCATCTGCTGACTCTTATCTCCAGCTATGTGGCTAATCCAGATTGCTGGGTGATTGTGGCGTTGGCTTCAACTGCTTCCAACGTTCAAGCCACGTTTCTAGCAGACTTCTTTTATAAGTACCTGGGGTCCAGAACGTCACTAGGTATACATCGACCGATGCGGGGACCACTCATCTTTGGACTTGAATTCCATCTACAATTCTACGTCTGGTGTGAAGGCGGGCCGCAGTTCCATGACTCTAGGAAGAAACGGAACGGAAAGCCTCTGCGCCAAAGTCGACAGCCCTACTACCTCAGACTGGGCGATGAAAATGAGCCGCAGGTTCATATCTATGAAACCCAGGTCTCCTGCCTGATAGCAGGTATAGATGAGGACTCCTGGGTTGCATATCAGTTTGTTGATACATACTACCAAGGAGAAAAGCCGCTTGCGCAAGATGAACAGCATGGCGTCAAGCCAGATCCCTTGACAGGGGGGCTTTTTGATGCAAATCTCCCTATCTGGACCCCGAGAGAGTATTTCCTCATCGTCTACGAGTGCCGACTCAAACAAGTCAGGCATGCTATGCACAACCTGATCGCAAGATTACATTTAAGATTAGAGCCATATGTAAGTGATCCCGAGCCTGTAAAGTGTCATGAATGGACCACTTACTTCAAACTTAGACACAGGATGAAGGGGATATGGCAACTTCTTTCGGTGAGGGTATTATCAATACGATGGACCAAAAGAAGTTGATGCAAAGAGTCCTCAACGAAGCAAACTGCTTTCTACCACAAACTATCCACTCTATCTGCAAGGCGATTGAGGTTTGGGATAAATTCAGCAGAAGAGATCTTGCCTACCTCTCAGACATACTAAAGTCTGATTCTAAGAAGAGCCCAATCCCATCGGTCAAGGTCGTTACCATGATTGAGGATCATATCGATGCGTTGCGAGACCTCCAACGACGCGCAGAGGAACAGAGAGACTTGTGCACAGGGCTTGCCCGAAAGGTATGTGAGGGGAGACGACGAGAGGAGGCGAACCTACGCGGAAAGGCTTACGGAAACAGCTGGAAATGCAGATTGTAGTGGAGGATAATGAAGTCACGGCCCGACAGCAAGCAGGGACTGAGATGACGAGATATTGGACTGGCATTGGCTTGGTACGTATATGCAGTCTGTTTCTATAGGGTAAAATGCTAACTTCCCGTAGGTCTTTCTGCCGCTCACGGCTGTTACTGGTATATTCAGTATGCAACCAGGCATTTTGCCGGACTCGTTTTATAAGTGGTGGATTTTCATTATTTTTTGGATTGTAATCACGCTTCTGGTTATTCTCGCTGTCGAGTTCAGATCATTACGATCTTCGATGCCAACATTGCGCAGCGATTGTTCTTGTACTAGAAATTCCTCTCCCCGGTACCCATTCACATCAAGACTCTCTTTACTATCGTCATCGACGGACTTCCCTGCTGAGATCGAGCTCATGCCAAGGTCCCCGGGTAGCACAGTTTAGAGTGGAACTTTCTGGGGTTATGACTTTTCCCCAGACATCATGAGATATTGCGACCCCATCAATAGTTCTTATTGGTGCGGTAGTGTTTTTCCAGAAGCGATCCATGGGCGATCAACTTGACACGATATTCAGTGGAGACCAGTGGGTGCTTGACTGGGTAAGCATATCAGGCCAAGCTCCATACGGTATTTCGGAGGCACCAAGTCCATCAATTGGAGCCAACTGCCATTGGCCCGTACCGGCAAAATAGAGTTTCAGATGCTGATCCCTGGTTTAGCCTAATAGCACTTTCTGCCGTGACCTTGTGCCATGACTGTATAAGACCGTTGTGATATCGTTTAAGAATTCATTTTTCGTAAACAGTAGTTTTTGCTACCAGTTGGAACTGAAGTCTTGTTTACCGATATGTTCGACAGAATCAAGACAAAGGCTCTTCTAGTAGCCTGCCTGGTTTTCTCAGGCTCGGCATTACCCAATGGCAATGACAAACGCCACTGGGTAGGCACCTGGACGTCAATGCCTCAGGAAGTTGAGCCTGCAAACTTGGCCCCAGCTCCGTTTGTACGTTATCATTAAACACACGTGAGGCTATCTTACAAGGCCCTCAAATGCTGATGAATGACTTCGTGACAGGGAGGAGCAGATGCAGCAGCTCAATTCGAAAACACTACTCTGCGCCAGACATTCCACATGTCCATTGGAGCTGACAAGATCCGTATTCGATTTTCCAACATCTTTGGCAAAACAGACCTGCCCATCACTGCAGCATCAATCGCTCTACCAGTCGGTGGAAAGGCTGGTGTTGGTCAGATCGACACCAAGACCACGAAGCAGGTCAAGTTCAAGGGCAAGAAGTCCGTGTCTGTCCCAGCAGGAGAGATTGTGTACTCCGATCCCATCGACTTCAAGCTGAAGCCTCTGTCCAACCTCGCATTGTCTGTCTACACTGAGAAGGGTCAGCTTGGAAACAAGATTACTGGACATCCTGGCAGTCGAACGACTTCTTGGATGCAAAAAGGCAACCACGTCAATGCTGCATCTGTATCTCAGGGAAGCACCAAGCATTGGTATTTTGCGAACGGGGTTGACTCGTGGGCGCCCAAGGACCACTTCGCTGTTGTTCTCCTCGGAGATAGCATCACCGATGGCCGCGGAAGTACGGACGACACAAACGATCGGTAAGTGGAATCAATATTTGATCACTTGGTCCTCTTGTTAACAAGTTTAGATGGTCCGATGCTCTTGCGGCTCATTTGCAAGAGTCTGGCATGTCTAATGTCGCTGTGAACAACATGGCAGCAGGTGGCAATGCTATCCTCTCAGGCGGTCTGGGTCCTATCCTGCTCCAACGGTATAAGCGAGATGCCTTGGAACAACCAGGTGCCAAATTCGTCGTCGTATTCGAAGGTGTAAACGACATTGGACCATCCGCAACCGATGAGGCTACTCAAAAGAGGATCAAAGATGGTCTCATCGCCGCCTATATCCAGATTGCGAACGATATCAAGAAGGCAGGCATGACTACCATTGGAGCGACAATCACGCAAATGCTTGGAAACCAGTACCACTCTCCCGAGAGAGAAGTCACTCGGGTCGCGATCAACGACTGGATCTTGAAAAACGGGACTTTTGACCACACTGTCGACTTTGCGTCTTTGATCGGAAGCGGAGAGAAGCTGCTCCCTCAGTATGACTCTGGCGATGGTCTCCATCCCAACCCTGCGGCGTACAAGTTGATGGGAACAAAGTTTCCGATCAAGGTTTTTAAGAAATAATTATATATACAGGCCTAGGGGAAACTAAAGCACAGGTAAAATATTAAGAAAAAATGTTGCTCGCAGTGTCAAACGGCGTAATGCCAATACAATTCTGGCCAGGTACAGAGTATGGCATGTCAGAACACATCAAGATTCACCTAACATATCTTTTCCAAACTTGACCGATTATGTGACTCTGCTGCCTTGCCCATCTGGCTTGCACTTGGACCTCTAAATGATATCGGGGTAGCCGGGTAACTACTTCCCCCAACTCCATTAGATTTGTGGACCTTACCCTTCAGGCTTAGCCTCCAAGAGCCAGTGGTCTCTGGTTGGCCATGTGAGCTATCCTGGCTTTCAGCTGAATCCACTACTGCCTGAGTTATCCGGAGCCCCGGCAAGGCAGATTAGAGGTGATTCTGCAGAGATGTATGGTCTTCAGCGTCAACTTCGTGGCATCTGAGGATAAAGGGTGTTACACTGGATATGGTATCAATTCAAAATCTAATGTGTATATATTAAAACATTAGAAAATCCCCACGTCTCTAGAACTAATATCTGAGTTGGTCTCCATCTTGGCGAGGTGGGCTGACCACCGGACAGGCATTCTGAGACACACCAAGCAGGGATGTAGACATCACAACCAACAGACGGAACCTCGTCATGCATATATGGAGGGGAAGAGTCCTCGACCAACACTCCCTTCCTCTACTCCGAACCAGACCTCTCCATATTCTTTGCAGTTCCAAATTCTCTCTATTGATTCAAAGCCTGAGCCTCTTTACTAGCTAATCGATATGATCGATATGATCGATATGGAACCAACCTTTAACAAAAAAGATTACTTTAAACGCCGTAACTTATTCGACCGTGGCTTTTTCTATAATGACGGAAACTCAGCAAATGACCTGCCAGATCATGTCGAAGCGCTCCGAGGGTCGATTCTTGACTTCACTTGCGATGAGTTGAACCAGAAGGCTTCTGACAAGGATAAAAAAGTCGCAAACCAAGGAACGGACCTTACCAACAGGAAAGTTGAAGAAAAAGATTGGGAACACTTTTTTCGAGACAACTTCTTTAAACTGCTTGAAGAAAGCATCTTGGCGTCTGAGAGCTCATGTGATAACCATATAGTTTGGTAAGTAGTTTCAGAGAGGTCGAAATGTTCAAGACTTGAGACTTACAGGATACAATCAGCTCCTCCAATGCTCGATGGGTAGTATTCAATCCAAAGAATGACGGACTTGGCAGTGCAATTCCCGATAGATTGAAAAATGAGAGCGCACCACAGCCTGACTATGCTTTCTATTTTCCAATCAATCGGCCACCCGCCAACTCTCTTCTAGCTCTGGAGCCGCGCCAAGAATCGGCGCTGTTCTCATTGCCGGCCTTGAAAGACCTTTACACACATGGCTTACGACCATCTCCCTTCCATCCTTTCGAGAAGAGCTTTAAAGAGAAGCACCTGAAGTGCTTTCCTTGGCTCGTTATTGAGTCCAAGCCGAAACCAGGCACAAACGGTGCCATCACGCGATTGAGAGAGGTGGCCTACAGTCAAGCCGTTAACGGCAGCGGTTGTGCTGTCAGACTCAACGAGATTGCCGCATTATATGAGACGAATTTGCTTGGCCTGGCGCATATCCCCCCAGTCCCAGCCGTGACTACAGTTGGGCCTGAAGTTAAAGTCTGGATAACGTATTATACCGAGAATTCCCTCGCATGTCGTTACGACACGGTGAAAGAGAAGCAGGAAACTGGCAAAGGCTATGTTAGTATAGAACAAGAAGTCTGAAGCTGAACTGTGCTGGCCGTTCCGGACTCCGGTTAGATGATGCAATGTATTTGGGATGGCGATATGAGAAACTCTCATGATATTGCTCAGTTCCGATTTATGCTGAAGAACATATACACCTGGGCCGTTACAGAGTTCAGGCCCACAATAGCCAAATATATCGACCATTGGGAGTACCTTTACTCCAAAACCTTCTTGGAAGCCCAGCGAGCAGCAGTGGCATTTCGAGAGGAGGAAATGGAGTCAAGGAGTCGGCAGCAGAGCCCCGAAGCTGACGAGTCACCTACTAAACAACTGGAACGTACTATCGAAAGGATGATGTCCTTGAACCTGAATGAGAGAGTGACGCCGACCTCCAACAGGCATGCGGGTCCCATTTCGGTATCTTCAACTTCACCGAGCTCAGTGCGTCGAAGCGCACGAATAAAAGCACGGCGTGAAGCCCAACTCTCCCTCGGTTTGACTACTCAATTGGACAGGTCTGCCTCACGTCTTAAAGAAACTATAGCGGCTGGGCCTTCCCGGAGACGAGAAAGCGGGACGAAATTTCTCGCAGGACCAATTGAGTTTGAAGTTGATGGGAGTACCAGTGATGACGATCATAAACAAGTTGAGGAAAAAGATGAGAGCGGCGAAGATGATGAGGAGTGTGAGGATGATGATGAAACTGATGAGGATGATAGTGATGAGGAAAACCTCGTATGGGACTATGTTAGAAGGCAGTACGTGCCGGTATATAAATAGGAAGAGAGCTTTTACCTGTATACTATATCTTGCCTCATGATAAAATGATTCTGTACACAGTCTGAGTCAGTTCTAGTTTTTCATGATGAAATGAGTGGAAGTTTCCCGACAATGGACATTAGTTGACTGACATTTCCCTGCAGCCCTAAAGGGGCTACTAAAGATGCTGAACTCGAGGCCTGCCGCGGGGAGTGGGGGTCTTGAAATGTTAAGGTCTAGCCTTAATGCTTTCAGCTTACCCGTTACTAGGGTCCCGCACCTTGTTCACTGTCTTCCAGTTGTTACTACAATTGCCTCAATTTCAATTCAATAGTTTCTTAATATAGATCTTCTTTAGATATAACCTTGTATTACTGAAGCTATAGTAACAATAGAGTGTTGAGTCTATATTGTGATGCTGTCTTTACTGAGTATGTTGAAGATTGTCTGCAAAGAAGTCACACCAGGGTCCATTACCATTCTGGGGATCCCTACACCCAGGCTGAAACTGTCGGAAGCCTGTGTTATCTGGGTCTGGCCAACTTGATGTACCGAATGAAGTCCTAGTGTTGATTCTGCGTGGGCTATTGAATGTGTTAACAATTTCCATCCCATGGCATGAAAGGAACAACTAACCATTGTGGCCCGCCAGTCGTGGTGAAGGTCTCTGTAATCTTCAGATTGCCCCAGCCCATCTTCTCTTGGAAGTATATGGCATGCGTACCGGACCAGGAATGATCACCGTGGCAGCCAACGCCAACCCCGAGCCCCTTGGTATTCTCTACAGAGACTCCAAGTTTCGCTTTGACTGCTTTTCCAAGCATAGGTAGCGTGATCCCAACACCGGCACTCCAAGTGACTGCTGTAGATTTGAACTGGGTGTTATCAGTGGCTTGCCTGGTGTCAGCAGCCGCAGTCGACAAGACTGACAACACAAGGTATACAAAAACCAGGCTTACCTTACTTGTAGTCTCTCAGACGTGAGATTTTGGTTATTAACATGCCCTCTGTTCAGAAGGGAACCTTGCAGCCAGGGTGTAGGGGGTCAAAGTAAGCCATCGTATGATTCTTACAAGAGTCTGTAGTAACTATAACCGAGTGATGATTATCCAAGAACGCATGGTAATCGTTTTGAGGGCTGAATTCTCGTATTATGCTGACGCCCGTCTTACTGCATCTTAATGTTACATTCTTCAGATGGCCCTGTACCCACACAAAATCCTGTTCAAATAAGGCTTAGGCTATCTTGTAAAACTTTGGATTGAATAAGGCCCACCAGTTAAATCCGTTACCGACTATTCAGCCACAATAATTCAATGCCAATTAGGGTGCACCACGTTATATATAACTAATGCAGCTGGTTTATTCTCACAATGATTGTCAGATTTACTGTCCTGCCGTTTCATCGAGCGTTGGCCTTATCTTCTCTTTCTTTTCTATATTGTTCTTGTCATAATGCGTCGTTGCAGGCAAAATAAGCGGGATAGGAAGCATGCAGCAGGGGTTTTCGGGCTGCTTATTTTCGGCTTCACCGGTGGCATCGTCTGGTTCAGGTTCTTATAGCATCATGTGCACATGTGCTAGTTTAGTTGCATAAGTATTCTGGCATGGCCTAGGGCATTGATAGAAAGCCAACCTTCATTACAGACATTCAAACTCAGCCTTTGGTACGACATCCGAGACCATGAAAATGAAAGTTGGCACAACTGTTACACTACTCCTACTGAGTACAGTAGCAAGTTCGCCTATGCCAAGCGGTCCCGCTATTGGCAGAACCACGGAAGGGGCAACCAGTTTCTGGTATGCCAATATGGATCACACGGGGCAGTATCGTGGTTATGCACCCGACCTTGATGGTGATAACACATACGCAGTTTACAAAGTTATACAGCCTGGAGATGGGGCTGCTATCCAAGCCGCCATCAATGATGATAATGGGAAGGCCCGTCATGGTCAATGGCTAGCCTCTCAGCCACGAGTAAGTTGAAATGAAAGGTTATTGAGCTGAGACTTAGTAACGCATCTACCAGGTTGTCTATATTCCCCCGGGGACATACGAAATCACTGAGACGATTCGAATGAATACCGATACTGTGTTAATGGGAGATGCCACCAATGTAAGTTTCTTTTCCTCAACGTCGCGATAATGTATGCTAACTTGTGGATCTCTATTAGCCACCAATTATCAAAGCTTCGGCGACCTTCTCAGGAGATCGGACCCTTGTCTCAGGTACCTGTTTCGTAATGACTCATGGCAATCAAGATTGACATTGCGACAGGCCAGGATCCTACAACTGGTGATGCTGGAGAGCTGTCGTTTGCTGTTGGCCTGAAGAATCTCATTCTCGACACAACAGCTATCCCTGGAGGTAAGTGTAGCTAATTGCGTCCTTACTTTAATTGCGCTTCAGGCTGATTTACCAAGGCGACACGTTTACGGCGCTCTGGTGGGGCGTTGCACAGGGCGCTCAGCTTCAGAACATCAAGATCACCATGGCCTCAGCAGTCGGGGGTAGTGGCCATACTGGAATTCGCCTTGGGCGAGGATCCACCTTGGGTCTTTCCGATGTGCGCATCGAGCGTGGACAGGTACATCGGGCCTTTGCTACGTAACATTGCCCAACGTTTACTAATGTCGTCAAAATTAGAACGGCATCTGGCACGATGGGCACCAGCAAGCACTTTACAAGAGCATTTACTTTTACCAGAACACCGTTGGCATGCTCATTACGGGAGGGAACACGATCAGCATCGTCGCCCCTATATTTGATACTTGCGGGACCGCCGTGAGGAATACTGGTGGTTCCCCCTGGATTGCTCTGATCGACGCCAAGTCTGTCAACTCTGGAGTCACCTTCGTCACGACTGTGTTTCCTTCATTCATGATTGAGAACCTCAGTAAGGACACCGACTCGGACATTGCACAAGTCCCTGGAGGCACCGTCCTCGGTGCTCAAAGCCATGTTGATACCTTTACCTACGCCAACACTGTCGGGCGAGATCCTATCTATGGCGCTACAAGCTCAACTAACACCCGTCCAGCCGCTCTGGCACCAGGTGGCCGCTTCCCTGTGGTGCCTGCGCCCAACTATGCCTCGAACCCCACCGCAGACTTCATTAATGTAAAAGATCCGTCCCAGAATGGAGGTCATACAGTGCTTGGTGACAACACTATCGACGAGTCGGCTGTTCTCAATCGGATCTTGCAGTATGCAGCCGACAACAACAAGATCGCCTATTTCCCATTCGGCAAGTATCGAGTTGACTCTACCCTCCTTGTTCCAGTAGGTTCTCGGATTATTGGGGAGGCCTGGTCCACAATCACAGGCAATGGAGCCTTCTTCAAAGATTTGTCTAATCCAAAGCCTATTGTTGCTGTCGGGAACCCCGGTGACGTCGGCCTCGCTCAGATCCAAGATATGCGATTCACCGTCTCAGATGTCCTTCCAAGAGCCATTATTCTTCAGTTCAATATGCGGGGGACATCTCCGGGTGACGTTGGTCTCTGGAACTCGCTGATCACTGTTGGCGGCACCCGTGGAGCATCTACCTTAACCAACACATGTCATGACCCTAGTAGTGAATGCCAGGCTGCTTTTCTCGGCATGTACTTTGCACCAGACTCGTCTGCATATGTCGAGAATGTGTGGAACTGGGTGGCAGACCACATCACTGAAAGCTTCGCCGGAGGATCCAATATCGCAGCGAAAGGTGGCGCCCTCGTTGCATCAACAAAAGGCACATGGCTCCATGCGCTGGGCAGTGAGCACTGGTGGCTATATCAGCTCAATCTTCACCAAGCCAGCAACGTCCTCATCACGTTACTACAGTCCGAGACAAACTACGACCAGGGCGACCATGTCCAGCAAACTCCCCCAGAGCCATGGGTTGCAGATATCACGAACTGGGGCGACCCAGACTTTTCCTGGTGCAGCGGTGGTGATACCCGTTGCCGAATGGGATTTGCCAACTTTATCCAGGGGGGATCCGACATCTACACATATGCTTCAGCTTCGTGGGCCTTCTTCAGTGGCCCGGGCTATCAGCCCTGCGCTGGCGCCTACCAATGCCAAAGTAAGTCGGCTCAGTGTGAATTTGTTGTCGATAGGACGCTAATATTTGTATTCCCAGACTACATGCACTGGATTTCCGAAACCCCCAGAAACCTACAAGCATTTGGTCTTTGCTCCAAAGATGCATGGACGACTCTGCATCTTGCAGACGGAACTAATATTGTGTCACAGGATGGATTTACTGGCTCGTGGCCAGGAGGTGGTGGTGATGTTGGTCGATACACACCCGGTAATATTTAGTGTGAGTGTAGCTTGGAAGAGGGGGCTTGATCATTATGTACTAGGACTACAGTGGCTCTAAGTTATAATGCTATACTTTCTCGACGTTGAATTGAAATGTGAATGTAAATAAATATAGTAGTAGAGAATAGAATACCTCTGTTTGATATAATTTCTAACTTAATGATTGCCACGTCTTCAAACTCTAACAGGAGGTTGGCGACAAAATACGCGATGTGACCCGTCTGACCTCACTCTCGGCTGCATCTTCAACCATCTTTTCCCCTACCAACGACGGATCTGTACAGATCCTGGGACCTAGTCTATCACAAGAAGTCCCAGCAATAGTTTCGAGACCGGTGGACCCATCGACATCACCTGTGCCAAGTAGATTTTCGTTTTGAGGTGTTCCACCACCAGCATCACCTCCGAAGTTTCAATATACAGGATGCGGAAAGGAAAAGTCTATTTCAACTCTGCCCGTATGGGGCATGTTCCTCTAGAGGAGAATGGACGAAAATGGGCTGAAGCTCAAGACAAGATCTAAATTGCTTAGAGTAGGCTAAGCCCATGATAAAACTATAGAGAATCAGAGCGTATATTCAAATTTACACATACTAGCTTTATGGGTCTCCGTACTCTCAAGCTTGCACAATCATAGCCAATCACATTTTTACAAACCCCGCACCGCTCTCACATTCCACAACTAATGACTCTCACCCTGGCATAATTTCCGCCTTTGTGTCCATTAGCTCAATATCCAATATGCCACCAGCCAATGCTTTCACATCGTGCGAGGCATGTAGGTATGTCTTCGCCGTAGTCAGTCACCTCCCAAGTTACAACTAACTGGCTGTCAGACGTCTGAAGCGTAGATGCTCAAGAGATACCCCATCATGTCGTCTGGTAAGTACCTCCCTTTGTCCGCTTGGGCTTTCAAGTCTCAGATCTTTGTTTAGTGTACTCGACTAGGTAAAGCATGCATCTATGGAACACAGCAAGCTATTTCGGGGTTGGGAACCTCCACCAAGGGCTTGGGGGGTCAAGACCGCACAGATCCTACTGCCGAACTAGACCTGCACCGAACAAACAATTTCCCGTCCTCATACTTCTTAGACTCCGATTTCTTCCAGCCGATATCGCGAGACATATTGACAATTCAGGACGGCCCATTTTTCCTCGAACAACAAAAACGCTTTACGGCTGCTGGTACGTTCGATTCCTTGATAGAACACTATGAGTGTACTATCCACCACTGGCTACCCATGCTCAGTATCAAGCGCCTGAAGCAAGATGCAGAGGCCCTAGCAGACTCAACTCGAGGCGTTGTTGATGTTCTGGTCTTCTTGGCCCTTGAGGCTCTCATTAGTCAGAGTGATGAGCATACCATATTACCGCATAGTAACCCTTCATATTTAAAAGCAAAGCATGGCAGTTTTACGGCTGAGAGTGGGGGAACCATCAACATTCGACTAATACAGACTCTCACCCTGGTAGCCTTGTACGAGCTTGGCCATCGTATCTACCCTGCTGCATATTTAACGATAGGACAAGCTGTGCGGCTGGCAACCATGGTTCGACTACATAGCCCAAAGGATGCAAAACAACTGTTCGTGGAACCCGAGACATGGACGTTATGTGAGGAGCAGAGACGTACTTGGTGGGCGATTGTCATGCTTGACAGGTATGTACAGACTCATGTGTCATGAAAGGTTAATCATTGACTATCACTAGAGTTGTTGTTGCAGGATCCCCACAACTCTTGATGGCTGCTCCAGATCCGAGCACGAATGATCTTCTACCTTGCAACGACGATGACTGGACGAATGGGCGAATAGGTTTCAACGAAGCATTATTTACGCGTAACTTCCACTCGCCCTCGTCTGTGGGGCAATTTGCAAGAGTATGCCAGGCGGTTCATATGTTTGGCAAAGTTCTTCGTCACATAAAAGCCAGAGAAAAAGATACCGACCCAGTCGAACTTACTGCCGAGGCCTTGCAGTTACACGTTGTCTTGGTAGCGTTGGATCACGGGATCATTAACAACGACTTTGACATTATGACGGCGCATGGAACCTTGCATTCGGCGTTATCACTGTGCAGTTTGGCTCGACTTCTCCTGTACAATGAATATGCTTGCAACGAGCCCAGCTTCACCACGGCACGCGAGAGATTGGCTACTGAGGTTGAGATGCAACAGATATCTTTAGCGAGTATCCAAGAGATTGTATCCAAGACAATTCCGCAGATGGCAAGGCAAATAGTTTCGGCGAGTCAACAGCAATCCAAGGGGCCTAGACATTCACCTATCTTGGCTGGTTGCTTGTATCACGCAGCGACAGAGTGCGCGTGGTTTGTCAGAGAGAATAATGACGCGGAGATGGTAGCAGGTCTGGGAGCCATCATCGATGCACTTCAAGTTCTAAAGGCCGAGTGGTTTGTCTGCCGTAAGTGTCTTGATCACCTTGCTAAATCCGAAATTGGCAACTGATGAATCTCACGCAGATGAATATTTGTCATACTTAGAGGGGAGCAAGGCGCATAACTGACATCATTACAAGGATGAAAGGGCCGATAGAAGTTTCAACAGTTCAATAGTATTTTTCTGTGTGTCCGCAATGACTTTGCATTCCCGCTCTGCCCGCTTTGCTTACCCTGAGGTCTACAGCCAGTTCAAGCCCCGCTTCCGCTCTGTCCGCCCCAACGCTGACATTCCCGCGTGCCCGAGTATGGGCAGCTCCACTCTCTGGCCGTTGTAAGCCAAAGCATCATAATGCCAAATTCTTTACTCAAGGCATTAAATGGTTATAAAAAGCGCAGCATCTCCTGTCATGTTCGTTTTATGTCTGCCATCAGAAATTGTCTTATCCCTCAGCAGCCCTTTCTATTTATCATCTTCAGTCGTTCATCAATAAAATTTGTTCTGTTGATCAACATGTCTCAGCTCATTTGGCTTGTCACCGGCTGCTCCTCCGGCTTTGGATCAGAGTTTGTGCATCAGATACTGTCACGTGGGGACAAAGTCATCGCAACCGCTCGAAACAGTGCAAGGATCGAGTCACTAGCAAGTCAAGGAGCAGCTGTTCTTGAGCTTGATGTCACGGATTCACAAGACAGCATTGATCAAATCATCGCTAATGCCATTGCTATCTATGGACGCATCGATGTATTGGTGAACAATGCTGGTTTCGTAGCTGCTGGCTCTTGGGAGGATCTTAGGTATTGCTCTTCCTAATCAATGAAATCATCGACCTTGCTAACATGTCTAGTTACAACGAATTTGTTTCCTCCTTCGAAACCAACGTCTTCGGGCCAATTAAAGTTACGCGTGCAGTGCTTCCGCATATGAGAGCTAGAAAGTCAGGAACTATGGTCTTTATCAGTTCTTTGTCTGGCTGGATCGGGCACCAGTTTACTGGAGCTTATGCTGGATCAAAATTTGCTCTTGAAGGTCGGTTATCCGATATCTGTCGGTGACATGTTTTATTTCAGTGCTAACAGCAAAATCAGGTGTTGTTGAAAGTCTGCATAACGAGACCAAGTCTCTCGGTCTTCGCACCCTCTTGATGGAGCCCGGACGCTTTCGAACACCTCTCTTGTCAACAGGCCATCTTCAGCCAAAGCAGAGTCAAATTCCCGATTACGAATCCGCTTCCGAGACTCACCACAATCATCTTCATGGTGGAGACTTGAAGCAGCCTGGAAACCCAGAAAAGTTTGTCAAGATTGTACTGGACCTGGTTAGGCAGGAGGGTTGCGCACAGGGCAGAACCATTCCGTTTCGTCTTCCTGTTGGGAAAGATGCAGTTGAAGAGATTGAGGCTAAAGCCAGGGATGTTTTGGAAACAATGCAGGAGTGGGACTCTATTATAACAGAAACCGACTACTAGTGAGCATACTAAGGATAATTACTCAGAGTAATTAAGCTTTGTCCGCCTTGAGTTTCGCAATTATGTTCTTATTTCCATGTGATGAACCCGAGTGGGATATTGAGTGGGATATCACGTGCAAGAGAATCTCAAATCCAATCAATCGGCACTTGAAGAGCAGACTGTATCCCACTGTGTATCCCACTCAGTGGGTCTTCATTTACGGCATGTTCCTTTCATGTTGGGTCCAAGCTCTTGCTTTGCGCTGTTGCATTACTATCCCACCGGCTATCTTTGTCATAATAAAGTTCAATCCAATGGCGGCATAGCCGCAAGCATGACGAAACATACGTAAAAGCAATTGGGGCTGATTCACAGCATATTAAAATATCCGATGAACCCTGCAGACTTGAATGTATAAGTACGATGTTGCATTCCGCCTCGAAAACAGTTCACCAACAACACCATCAATCAAATCTCATCGTAAATCTTGAGTCGACAATTCAAAAGCCCAGCAATCACCATGCAATCCAAGATATCTCTTCTCAGCCTGGCCGTTCAGGCTAGCCTCGCAATCTCAATCCCTCGGCCTTACACCTGTCCATCAATTTCTGGCAACAAGACGATTGATGCTTATCAGCTGTACCCCGAGAATGTTGACTTCGATACACGCCGCTGTCTTGTATACTCGAGGTTAGTACCCATGAGCCTTCTTTACCATTTGGGATAAAGCCCTGACATTCACTATAGCGTCTTGTACAATGCAACTGCTGTCGCCTGGGATCCCTACCGAGGCAAGATAGTGCATACTTTTGAAGCTCCTGGACTCAGTGGCAACCCTCTGCTCCATTCAAGTGGCGTACGTGTTGACACCCTGGACCGACTCTCTGTTGTCATCGACGCCGGCGCTGCCTTTGATACCGGTGGCCAGAATATTGAGGGCGACAACTTGCTTGTCAAGTTCGACCTTGTAGACAACTCTTTGCTGTGGCGTGCGAACCTCACCAATGCGACCGGTGGTGTATACGGCGGTTTTCAGGATAGCGAAAGCGACGACGAAGGCAACACTTTTGTTCTCGGAACCTTTCCCAGCAGTCTGATCAAAGTCAGCGCAGATGGAAAGTCGGTCGTCCCATGGTATCTCGTTGAACCAGCCAATCATACCATCCACGGCTTCTCGGGAATCTCCCGCAAAGGCGACACGCTCTTTGTGACCGACAACACAGATGGTCAGCTTTACAAATTCGATATCAAAGCATCAAAGGGCAAACCAGTTCGTGTTCCAACATCCAAAGACAACAAGGCCTTGGGTCAGAACCTCGACGGCTTGCATTTACCCTCACTCTACGCTGGTACTGTTCTCCTGGTCAGCGACAACACCAACGGCACTGTAGTCTTGCGATCCAGCAATGGAAAGTGGAAGTCTGCTGAGAATCTCGGAACCATCCCTAATCCTTACCTCAGCCAGGGCGGATTTACTGTTGCATCCGTGCAGATCTCTGATAGCATCTATGCTGTTACTGAGTTCTTTGGCGATGCTATTAATGGAACCCTCCCTGGCAACAGGACATCTTTCCCCTTAAGAGATATCACAGAGGAGGTAGAGACTCTTTTAAACGCCTAGGTATTGTAATTAGTCAAGGACTAGGTGGTATTGGTCTTGCATTGAATTCCAAGTTGCTTTCAGTGGCATTGCACTATAGAGCGCTAGGAATAGAATACTGGTATTTAAAGAGGTTGTATACATTTTTTCAGGGTTACGAAAAGACTTATCCGGAGAGCTTGAGTATTATTATTGCAGATATCAAGAGATAACTAATACTATTTACTCTTGTTTATATTCTTGAACAAAAACATAAAGACTTACCTTTTAGTCATTCCGGTCTCCTCTCTAACTTCAGTCCAGTAATCGAGCTTCTATCCATCCATACTTATCAAAGCGTTTTCGCCAATTTTCCACCTTCTCGGGCTTATAACCAGACGCGACTGCGTTATCTTCCACCTTCGCGCGCTTATATCCAGGCGCGACTGCATCGTCAGTGTCGTCGCTGTCCTCGAAAGGACGCTTCTTGGCCGTCTTTGTCACTCCGCCAGCTTCGCCGTTTGATTTCTTGCCAGAAATCTGAAGCACTGAGATCTGAGTAGCGAGATCTTCACTGGTGGGTTCTGGCAGATCTATATCCATACCAGCCGAGCTGGAAGCTCCATCACCCTCAGACTCATCGCTTTCAGACCCATCATCTTCAGATGCTTCACCTTCGGATTCTCCACCTTCAGATTCATTGTCCTGGTACCCTTCTTCCTCAGGCTCGAGCTCTTCAGGCCAATCATCTTCAGAACTTAAATCATCTTCAGAAATGAAATCGTCGGGGTTGTGCTCTATCTCTTTCCAGTATTTCCAGTCTCTCACCTTTTCGCGCTCTTCCCACTGGCTCAACTGTCTCGATTCCTCACACATCCTCTCAAAGTGTTCCGCCTTATAGTCCTCAAGGCGAATCCGTGCCTCTCGGTCTGCCTTCATGTGTGTCATGTTTTTGTCTCCCGAGTATTTGCGGAGGAGAATATATTGAAGAGAATATCGCTCCGTGTAGTCAAAGGGCTTGAGAAGTGAAAAGCTGCGCTCGATTGTACCAGGGCAGAATGTAAGCAGCTCCATGTCCTTTGGGCGAGATTGTTGCTGGACACCAGTTAACTCTTCCATTTCCCTGTCGATTGTGTATTTGAGCTGAGCTCGTGGTTTCTCGTCGGGTACTTCAGTTGTAGGTTTGTCACGTTCATGCCAATATCTCCACCCGCGGCGTCGGCTTGATCCATGGGTTGGAATCTTGATCGCTTCTTCAAGCCAGTTCTTCTGGGCTGTATACTTTAACAAATTGTTTTCCAGAAGGAATTCTCCGTATTTCTCGTCTAGACGCTCTTTGATCTCGATAAGTCTATTCTCATCTTGATGAGATTTTGGGTCCAAACTGCAATGTTGATAATATCGGATTACCTGACTCAAGAAGTCCTCGGGGTCCAGAGCCTCGAGGGTTTCTTTAATGTCTTTATGGTCGAGGTCTACCGGGACGTTGACATGGACACTGTTATAAGCACGGCCTTCTCCACGGTACGTTTCATCGAGAAATTTACCCAGTGAATATGCCAACTTTTCGCGGTATATAGGATCCATTTTTAGTGCTTCTTGGTAGTGATACTGCTGTATAATATATGTCTTATGATAGTTCTTTGCTGTTTCTGTTTGTGTAGGTGTCTGACAGTTACGCATAGAAGGAAGAAGTCCAAGCATATATATTACAAAGTAATCTATGTCTTTATTATCATTTTATCGGGGCGTAACACTATGGACTCCAGGCGAACAGAATTGATTTCTTGGTAATGTTCCCAGAATAGCAATTATTAAAGAACAATAATAACTACTTTCTTTCAATACCTTTGTCTGTTTGTCTGTTAATAATGACCTGATTGGTTGGACTCTATTTGAGTCTATTGCCTTTGTTCTGCATTTTATCAATTCCTGTATTTCCTTGTTCATAATTGCGTTCAGCCAGGCTGCATAGACTCCATACGTTACGGTAGCTGTTAATAATTTCTTTATAGCTATTAATATACATATTGGACTGAATCCGTCTATGTGTTTGGTTCCAGCTGAAAACCATTTGCTATTTCAATCCGAGCTAGGGCAGTCGGCATTCTATCCACTACATAAAATTCCAGCGTTTTAATTAGGTGTAAACTCAATGATGGATGGTCTGAAGCCCAAGATGATACCCTCACAGCCTGGCGGAGTGAAGCTTTCCCACTTCGTAATATGGACACTTGTCAACCTGTAGCCTGGTGGTGCAGCACAGCCATAGTACGATCCATGCTTTCCACTGCCACATTCCAAAGCCTTGTCCTTATTGTTCCAGAACCTGACCTTTCCTAGCTTTTGTCCGTAGTAGACGCTTACCCAGTAGAAATATTCGTCCTCGGCGAGGTCAAGTTGTTTGGGCGCACCCCCAGTAGTCGATCCATAAGCATGACCCCAGGAGTTTCCGTATTTCATCTGCAATCCATCAATGTCATCCCATCCCCTCACGTACGCGGAAGTAATGGGAGGACCACGGTCGGTGACAGGAGATTCACTGGACTCGCTCCATGTCGCATTAAGCGTATGACGGCCAAACGGGCCAAAGTAGATCTCTCGATCCAATTTTCTCAAGACAGACTCTGGCATCTCGTCTCCAGCCAGATATGGCCAGTACTCGGCGTAGTTGAGTACATTCATGATCATGCTGGAGTCGTAGTCTGCGTAGGCCCTAAGCTTGGCTGCAGCTGCGCTTCCTCTGTTGTCGGCGTCATTGAGTTCCGCCTTGTAAGCCTTGACCTTTCCTCGCCCCTTGCGATAGACTTTGTAGGCGTATGTCACATAGTCGAGATCATCGTAGCCCTCCCCATTCCCGGCGGATCCCGATGCATAAACAGCAAGGTCTGAATATGCGCCTTTCCAAGTATCGACTACATTCGTTGGCATTTCCTGGTCGATGGCTGTGGCAATAGCTCCTTTGAGTAGATGGCTCTGTTCCGAGGCGATGCTTGCTGCATGTACCGCAACACCCTGAGGCGACGTTTTCTTCTTGAACTCGGCACGCATGGTGTTGATGTTCTTTTCCGAGTAGCCCCAGGCTTTGCCATGTCTGATGCCATCGGATAGTAGCATGAGGTGGATATTGGCTGCAAGAGCAAATAACGGAAGAGAAGGTACGTCAAATTGTTCCACCCGAAACTCGGGAATGGCAGTCCTGACCACGATCAAAAAGCCGATATGAGTTGTTTTAAGCGTGTCCCTTGCTCTCAACTGTTCCTCACCCGTTGAATCCCTGTAGTCTTCCCAGACCCGTTTATAGTTCTCCATGTTGTCGCGAAACCCTCGGATCTTCTTCCTAAGAATGACCATCTGAGTTTCTGCGATTTTGGTATCAACAAGTGCCTCGATGCGATCTCTCAGCTTCTCCCACATCTTCTCAGTTGCATTCGGGTGGAAGAATATACTTCCAAACAGGGTGACAAGCGCGCCGAGGCTGCTCCCAATAACAGGAATGAGTTCACAACCCAACGCCAGGACGGAGCAGACATATTGCCCAACCTCTTCGGGGTCGGCAACCTCCAGGCTTTTACCCCCATCGGCGGCCTTGATAAGCTTGGTGGTTAGATCATTGACAAACTTTTCGCTGATTTTAATACCCATTTTGGAATATGGCGTGCGTGGAGATAGGCAGACGAGGTAGAAAGTAAGCAATAAGGAGGATATTTATAAGTAGTAGTGAAATGTCTTGGGAGATATATTCTAATAATTAAGCAATTTAACTAGACTTATATACTTGCTAAATGTTTATGCTGTACCCAGAATACACATTATACATTTTCATAAAGTATTAGTTCTATCTTACTCACAACAATGCATTAGTGTAAGATGCGTCATAGGTGAAGCTAGCTGTACAGCTTCAGGTGAAAGATTTCCTCATCTAACCATTTTGACAATATGGTGCAGCTGGCCCTGAACCGTGTTGGTTTCCTATTGGTCCATCAACTTAGCATGCGGAGATTGTGACGTTCAACGACACGGCACAAGACGGCTCGGCAGTTAGTGGAACAGATCTCTTTTCAGCTGCTATACTAAATGCATATCCTTTCCCCTTCGAGATTGAAATCCAATATTATGAGCACAGTTTGACGTTGGCTTGTCATCGACATCGAGATCCTTCCCAGTCCTGTACGCACAAGTCGGGATTTTTAGTACATCAGACCGATAATCCACAAAGCTTCTCTGCATTATTGCTTGCCTACTGGTGACCAGAAACATACTTGAAATCGTATTTTAAAGGAAGCTATCTAGTATCTGGCTAAAGTCCAGTTTTGCAAGGTCTATGCTTAGGTTCAAAGTGCTTTGCACCAATAGATCGCTTGCCCCAGGACTAAACGAAGTGCCCCATAGACCATCATGATTCTCAGCAGCAGTAAGAAAATCATCGAGGCTGAGACTCATTCCTATTTCGTCTAGAATGCCAAAACCGCCAGCTCTATCAGCCATGATGCTGTTATTAAGCCAGGCCTCACTTGCTTGAGGTGACTCCCTCGATGTATCCGAAGGAGCGAGCATAAGAGGACTTGGCATACGTTCTGTGTGACGAGGAGTGGACTGGGGTGTATCTTGAGCCGGACATCCCTCTTAATGTGGTGTGAAAATACCGAGCCGAACGCCCGCTTGTTATAAGCCGCGAATCATATTCCACAGACATCTTTAGACATATAATCTTTTTCTGAAGCTTCAGATCAGATCAAGAGCTGTATTGAATGTTACAGCACCATCGTAGGACGTACTAGGTCTAGAGTATCGGGATTTCGAAACCTGTACAGTTGACTTACTGAAACTTTTAATAAATTAATAGTTGCTCGGAGGTGCTACGTAAACCCAGTTGTAGTTTGGCTATCTTCAATAAAGCCATGCTAATGTCTCCCGTCTGTTGCAGGTTTGTTAAATATTACTTGCCACTTGACATAGGATCTATGATATCTTCAAAACTGCTCACCATAATCCTGCAATCAGGACACCACCAGCCATCAATGCAACCACTAAAGAGCCTGTCACACGAGAACCCGCAGCACCATCCACAGCCTCCGGCTCATCACCTTTACTACCGTCGTCTTTCTCTCCATCTTGGTCTTTATTCTCATTTACAGCAGAAGTCCCAGTGATTTTAGCTTTCAGAGTGCTACATGCATCTGGTCCAACTGGCACAAGATCAGTGATGGCAGGATCATCACTGCACGCCTCCCATACAACGCGATATTCGGAAACATACTCCGCCTGCCAGCTCGTCCACTCAGAAGCCCACTCTGAGAACTCCTCGGCTGACGATCCAGTAATGATAGGAAGTTTGCAAGGATCTTGGGTGTTATAGAGACTTCCGAGGGCAAAGGATACGCCAAGTTCAGACATGTCCATGGGAGGTGCGGGAGCGCAGGTGATTGATAGGGAGTCTATGAGCGCCAAGCATGATGGTGTCGTGAAAGATGGGCATGAAGCGGTTATGGTTGGTGCTGTGGTTTGGGTTGGGGTTTGAGCAGCCGCATAAGCGCCGAAAGCGGTGAGAAGGACGATGATGGGGGCATACATGTTGAGTTAGATATTTGCTACTGTTGCGGTCAAAAGGATTACTTTCATCGTCTTGTTCAATGGCCGCTATAGCGCCTCTTTATCTTCACACAGAGGCAAAAAGGCCTCCAGAACAAGGGCCTCGATTTGATGTTTGTAATTTCATGTATTTTGGACTTGGCAAGCAGGCGCAGTGTCCTGATTCCTATTTGACAGGGCGCATGTATTGGTTGCTGTATTGTAAGCTAAACCTTGGAGGGCAGCTGACTCAATTTATGCTTATTCTAAGCCACAATCTTGCAACAACCCTGGTAAACGATAAGTAATCAAGGGCAACAATCCAATGCCGTGAAGCTGCTGACCCCACAGGCTGGCCATTACTGTATCTCCTGTCGGAATTCCGTCTTATGTTATACTGGTAGGGGTAGTATTGCTGACAGTCGTGTGTTTTCATTGGGAAAAGTCAACCAGCCGTAGCGTTCAGTAGTTATCTGCATTTCGACATGTCGCTAAAAGGACAACGGCGCAGCAACTCAAGTCTCTGCACATGACAACTACGAAGAGCCAGAGTTGTCAGCACAGGACCACGCCGCTGAGCCTCCAGATACTTTGTATGAGGCTATAATGTCGACTACGGAAGCATATGTTCCAGCAATGGTCAAGAAGATCCCCAAAACGATAATGGTGAGGCTCCAGATCACTCCGACGGACCAAGAGATTGAGCGATCTTGCTTTCCACGCTTCCAGTTATCGTAGAGCCACATACATCCCATAGGCTGGAATGAGAGTGACGTGGCAAGCAACGCCCCGATAAGAGAAACAAGCCCACCGAAGATTGGGATTCCACTGGCTATCACATATGCAACGATTGTGATGCCGAAAGTACATCCTATCCAAGATGCCCAGTGGGTAAAGGTATTGGCCGCTAGATGCTCGGAGCCTCGCAAGACACGTACAAAGACATGCTTACTTGCCAGCTATAACACTCGCAGTATTAGCAACATCTCACGGACGAATGCAAGGTAAGTACTCACATGGCAAGTCAACATAGTAGTTACTATCAGTCCAGGCAATGCGATTCCATAACTGACTCTCTTGATCAAGACACCTGCAGACCCAAGCGCTGGCGAAGCAACATACGAGCCACAGAAATAGTACACCACACAGCCGATCGCGATATAACAGGCACTAATGACTGTCTGGCACAAGATCAGAGATCTCGTATAGTGTCTAGGATCCCTCATTTCTGCAGCAATGCTGAAAAAGGCTGGGGTACCTGCATAAGCAAAGATCAATGCACAGATGGCAGACATGGCGTTGGTGAAGCTTGGGTTTTTAAAGAGTTTGTAATCGGATACCCAGACTGCGTCTTTTGGTGCAGCTGCAGGTCGATCTTGTATACCCACGGCAATTGTGAGGATGATGACTGTGTTTGAGACTTTAGAAGGTTATTGTCAAGGCAGAGGTGCAGGCATGTACTAACCTGAAGAGATGATGCAGATCAATCCTAGCCAGGCGAGCCAACTTAGTTTCCCGAGGGTTCGGATGCTGGCAAAGATGAAGCCAGTAACAGCTGCAACAGCGACAAAGACGGCGGTACAGGTTCCGTGGTTCGAAACGGCATTGAAACCAATTGATACGCTCAGCATTGCCGATCCGCACACAAACGTCCAGTCTAAGCCCCAAGGTGTCAGTCAAAGTTCAACCATCCTGTCTTCAAAAACGGGCGGCCTTGACTCACAGAGACCAAAAGCAAAGCCAAAGATTTCCTGCCCAGCACGGCCAAACATCAAGCCACCCGCATCATCAATACCGTACACTTCACGATGCCTCAGCTTAAAGGTGCCAACTATGTAATCGGACCACGTCGTAATTGCAGCGATAACGCAAAGGCAGATGAGGCCGGGTATCATGCCCAGCGTGTCAAACACAGACGGGATGGACAAGATTCCAAGGCCAAGCTGCGTCTTCATCATCAGACCTGCTGTTCCCACCCAACCGACCTACACATGCCATTAATAAATTGGATAGTCATGAGGCAGAGCGGACTCACGTTGCGGTAATTTGGCCCGTCATTAGTGAGTCTTCCGAAAACAGCATCGTGAGCATGACCAGGATCATCATGAACTTCCCCAGCAAACACCTGACCCTCCTGGTCATCGACCTTCTCGGTACCAATCATAGCAACAATTAATCAGATAATCGAGCTCGTGTTCACCTTCCAGATATCAAGAAATAAAGGAAAGTAACTCCGAGAGGTGCATCTTGTCACGATGTGAAATTTTCTCCATTTCAGCAGTAACGCCTCCGACTTCAACTGCCAAGACCACAGAAGCGGAGCATTTTTACGATATAACTCACATCATTGAGCTTTATTGGGATTTTGTAGAGTAATTTCTTCTCGTGGCCCCAGAGTGAAATTCCACTTGGTGAGGAAATTCTGCCGATACCGGAAGTTGGAGAATGGTGGGTGGGTGTTTGATTGGTTGGGGTAGTGGGTTATCAATCTGATCTAAACTCAATTAGAGATCTTTTTCGCTTAGCGCAAGGGGCGGAATTTGTTGACTCTGTCATGCATTTCAATTGTTTGGCATTGAGGTTGCGATGAGGTTGAATGAATATGCTTGCAACTCTTGTGACGAGCAAAGTCTGTGTTCTGCCTGTTCTAGATTGACAACTTCCTGTCAATCAGATTGATTGGCTTCAGTGCTATTGTCCCCCCGACCAAGCGCTAACAAGCAGACAAAGTCACAGCTTATTGAGAACGCAATATCGAAAACACAAATAGGACGAACAACGAGAGACAAATAATCTAATGTACAGAATACAGTTTCTTGTCATTGTTTGGTTTGGCTCAAGCAGCAGAGCTGTCCCTCATTGCTCTTTACGTTATCTCGATTATCTCGGGTGTGATCTGACCCTAAACCAAGAAGGGAGAAGTCTTGACCTCCCGGATGTTTTGCTCCATTGACCTATCAGCAATCGTCATGTGGGGCCACTAGAGGCTGGAATTCATAGACCTTGGTTATGGACTCTAAGGCTCTATGAGAATTCTATAGACTTTAGTAAAGATAAGGTACAGATACTATATTGCGGCTTCTAAAATACATATTCCTCTACTTGATCGTTCTGAAGGTTAAACTATATCTACCCGGTTGATCTTCCCTTTCGTTTTTACCGGTCGCGCATTTTACCTTGAAGATAAAGCTTTACATTAGCGTTCCTGTTGCGGTCTTCTCTGTGGTATACGTGCAATCTGGTAAAAATAAATCTACGAAATCGTCAGATGTTATTTGTTCCATTGTCTTCTATGCTTGAGATGGAAAGATCAATTGCAGAAGCAAACAGCAAACAAGTTCAGGGTAAGCTAGCGCGCTGGCCAACAGAGTCGGCCCGATACGACACACCAATGATAGCGTGTTGTCAAACGGAGATCGCCAGCGTTGATTGTGCCTACGATATCCCCTCTTGTGGCCTGCGATGGACATCAGCCTGCCAACTTGATCTAGATCAATTACCACGTGCTGGTGATGGGTTGCAGCTATATTGATCGGCCGATGAACCGAACAGAGGGGCAGCCAATTGAGATGAACAAACGATAGCTAAGCTTCAATAGACAATCCACGACAGGCATCCCGCCGTCGCAACAATGTTTCAACAAAGCTATCATTCGTCATTTTCGGCTCCGGCAGATGAAATCGCGGGGAAATCTGAACCATCCCTCTGGATCTAGACCATCCAACGGACTTCTCAACCACGGACTTCTCACCGTTCAAATCTCCCTAACAATAAATCACGAGTCACGAAAGAGCCCAAGCGGCCAAGCTTAACTCAATTGAAACGGTTTGTGCAACGGGCGTCGAAATACAGCGGGAATTGGCCGAGCGAAAAACATCCCTGCTTTTTTGGAGATGGAGACACTGAGATTGGCTGAGTCTCTTCGAGAGCATTCCGACCCGCTTTATTAGCATGAGAGATTGTCATAACGTTGTTTCTCGTTGGTCAATGACACGTGAGGATACCCCACCCCCAGAATTGGGACTGCGTTGCGGAGAAATTGGGCGAGATTACGTACCAGAAGTGGGAGACGACTTTCTCCAAGATTCTGTGGTGCCATCTGGCGGTGAATTGGGCCATGGACTGATACGAAACTGGGAACGACATTGGAGAGATAGTCCCAGAGAACATTCTACTCATTCACCAAAGCAAACATAAAGACTCTGCCGTCTCTGCACGCAACCCAAGCCGACGATTGCCATCCTCCCCCTCCATCTTCCACTCCAAGCTAACACCATTCAGGCAACTGTCCCGCACGCCCAAGGCTAGGCAAACTTCTTAGCCCGCTTCTCCCTCCGGAAACCTGGCCGATCACCTCTCCATCTTTCCCCCCAGCATTTAATAGAAATATTGGGGCGGTTGCCCATATTCTCCATCTTTCCCCAGATCACACTTCCCCGCATCTCTCTCACACATCTTTTCTCTCTTTTCTTGTTCATCATCGACATTTCGCTCCGTTGAATCATGTCGGACGAAAAGGTCTCGGCTGCTGCCCCAGAGGCTCACATCGATGCCTCTGACCCCAGCAAGACCCATCCCGATGTTATCGACCATGCGCGCTCGGCGGCCAACAAGGAGCAGAACATGACCCTCATGCAGGGCATCAAGCTGTATCCCAAGGCTGTCGCGTGGAGTATCCTCATCTCGACTTGCATTGTCATGGAAGGATTCGACATTGTCCTTGTCAACAACTTCTGTGAGTTGCCGCGCACAATATCGCGCGACTTGGTCTAACCACTATTGCTCAGATGCTTTCCCTCAGTGGAACAAGAAGTACGGTCAACTCCAGCCTGATGGAACATATCAGGTCTCAGCAGCATGGCAAGCCGGCCTGAGTAATGTATGCGCCATAAAAGGTCCCCGCCAATTGACAAAAGCTAACCGCCACAGGGTGCCAACGTCGGTTCCATCATCGGTCTCTTCCTCAACGGTTGGCTCTCAGAGCGCTTCGGTTATCGATACACCATCATCGGCTGCATGATCTGGCTCTGCGGCTGCATCACCCTTTTCTTCACCGCACAAAACGTCCAGATGCTCCTCGCCGCCGAAATCCTCTGCGGTCTGCCATGGGGTATCTTCCAGACCATCTGCGTCACCTACGCCTCCGAAGTCTGCCCCATCGCCCTCCGAGGTTATCTCACCACATACGTCAACTTTTGCTGGGGTCTCGGACAGGAAATCGGCATTGGAATCTTGAGATCTATGATCGGCCGAACCGACGAGTGGGCTTATAGAATCCCCTATGGTCTGCAGTGGATCTGGCCTGTGCCTTTGATGGTGGGCTTGTGGCTTGCTCCCGAGTCTCCTTGGTGGCTTGTTCGCAAGGGCCGTGTCGCTGATGCCAAGAAGAGTCTTCTCCGACTTACAAGCCTCAACCGTGAGACTGATTTCGATGCTGACGAGACTGTTGCTATGATGGTTCATACAACTGCTCTCGAGGAGAAGCTGACTGAAGGAAGCTCCTATATTGACTGTTTCAAGGGCGTCAACCGTCGACGAACAGAAATCGTCTGTATGGTTTGGGCCATGCAGAACCTCAGCGGCAACTCCTTTTCCAACTACTCGACCTACTTCCTTGAGCAAGCCGGTATGTCTGCTGAGCACGCCTACTCCTTTGCTCTTGGACAATATGCCATCAACATGATTGGTGTCTTTGGTGCCTGGGGTCTGATGTCCTTCGGAATCGGTCGTCGAAGCCTCTACCTTTACGGATTGTGCGGTCTCTGCACTGTCTTGTGCGTTCTTGGCTTCCTTGGTCTCGTCCCTGAGGCTGATCGCCAGAAGGGTGCTCTTGCTACTGGAAGTCTAATGATTGGCTGGGCTGTTGTGTACCAGCTCACTGTCGGCTCTGTAGCTTACTCCCTTGTCTCTGAGCTTCCCTCTCGACGTCTTCAGATTAAGACTGTCGCTCTCGGTCGTATCTTTTAGTAAGTTTGACCTACAAATAGGTACCAAAAGCACACGTAACTAACCAATCACAGTGGCATTGTCGGTATTGTCAACGCTGTTCTGGCTCCTTACATGCTCAACCCCACCGCTTGGAACTGGAGCAACTATACCGGTTTCTTCTGGGTAAGTCTCGGAACCATTTCCTCACTGGATCCCCAATCTAACATGCTCAATAGGGTGGCATCTGCTTCCTCTGCGTCGTCTACACCTACTTCCGCCTGCCCGAGCCCAATGGCCGAACCTTTGCTGAGTTGGGTGTTCTGTTCGAGAAGGGTGTCAGCGCTCGAAAGTTCGCTACCACCAAGGTCGATGTCTTCCACGAGTCTGTCGACGATCACGTCCTCGACCGGTTGGCCAAGGCCGATCAGGCTACTGTTGAGACCGTTGAGCAAGCCCCAGCACACAAATAGGTGTTGATCAAATGGCTTAGAGCACCTAGATCAAACCTCCTTGGACCGCCTTTGCTTGCACATCAACGCGTCAAGATAGCTTATGTATAATAATAACGCCGAAATAATGAGACATTGAATGATTATCCTGATCGCGTGCCATCGTCGGCGAGGCCTAACCTCCTTCTGTTTGTGTAGATCCATGCATGCAACCTTGAACGGAGCTATGCCTCCATGAGTGACCGTTTCTGCCGATCTCTGATACAATCTCGGCAAATCCGAAAACCCCCACTTCTGTTTGATGTTGGCAAATATCGCGATTATCCAAGGCCTTGATATATAAAAATTGAGCTACTGACTAGAAATCACCTACATTGTAGTTGCACTTAATGCCCATGGAAAACGTGGCGCAATAACTCGAAAGGTTGATAAGAATCAGGCGTGCGACAACGATGGATCATAGTATAACGAGCCAATGTCGCATGGTGTCCAGGAACCGATAGTGATGGTGCACACTGGCAACGCTTTCCACCAAAATATACTGGAAGTAGGGATAGTAATAAGTACAACACAATCTAGCGGCAACTCCTGGCACCAAGCTTTATGTGGCTATGATAAGCTCTTAGCCACTGATTGAACTAGCTTGAGGTGCTCTGTTTCTGCTTTGTAAAATTGACCAAGCTATCAAGCCACTCTTGATGACCATTCAATATAGGATTCGGCTTCGTAGCCGCAAGCTTAGCCCCAGGCTGTCCAATCTGAGACTCCTGCGTCAAGATCCTAACCACGCCATAATCCAAGTCCTCCACAATCCAAGCATGATACACATCTAGCTTAGAGCTCTCGTCCCCATCGACCCATGCCCTCCATGCCAAACGTCCCGGTGAGCCCGCGCCCGGCGGCACAGATTCCATGACCTCTGCTGGAAAGGGACCAAACCCGAAAGTCGAGAAACTAAAGCTGTCGCCTTTCTTGAGGATGTTGCCTCCGGCTGGCGGCGTGATATGACTGCAGTTGTTGTAGTACGACTCCCACTGAGTGATGTCGGCGAGGTTGGCCCAGACTTGGGCGGCAGTGATATCGCGCACGATTACTTCGTTGGAGGCATAGTTGTCGGTGGTTCCGGGCAGAAACTTGGCAGGCCAAATGATTGCTGACTGCATTTTGAGTGAGCCTTGGAGAAGAAGGATAACAAGATTGATAGTGACTTTTGTGGGATGGCGGTTAAATTAAAGAACTCGAATCCTTATCATGAGTATTTGGAGGTCCTCTAGTGTCGGCAATGGGACGTCGGTAAAGGCGGCCCAATGAGGACTGATTACAAATCCTCCGCATCCGCCGCCCATGAACCGTCGGATGTAACTCATTGTACAACTTTGACCAGACTCACAGTAGCTGCATTGAATATCTAGACCTTATAGTTTCAACTCGTTATAAATATCAATGTTCTACACATACAACCATAAAACATCGATCTTCTAGCGACCTGAACCAAGAGCTGTTCGTAGATTTCCTACTAAGCACATGAAGCACCACCTCCCATGATTCATCAAGACGCCCCTATAACTAGTCAAATGCTCTTGATATAACCCATGACGAACTCCTCGAGGCTTTCTCCCGGCACGCCTATTTTATCATTCCAGAGTCCTTTATCAACAGAATAGTTGGCGACACCTCCCCTGCCATAAATCGCACCAGATATCTGAGCCAGAGCTCCCATTGCATCCCCATTTCTGACCTGATTAGCACCCGTCTCCCAGAGACCTTCAACAGTTCCATAAGAAACTTGGAATTTGTCTCCTGTGGCCTTCTCAAGCGCGCGGAGGACGTCGTTCTGAGTCACGGTGAAGCTGTTGACGTAGACATGCTGATTACGCGTAATCTCAAGATTCTTCAAGCTCTTGGCGATTGCCCTCCCAACCTGATCCAGGTTGGTGGCCTCATAAGCGATATAGCCCCCATCAAAAAGTGTAGCGGTGCGTGCGGCGATGTTGAAGCCTCCGAAGCCAGGAATATTGAGACCCCAGTCAAACATGGCACCTGAAACAATAGCAATCCACGAAAGCTCGCCATTCTTGGTCTTGATATAGTCAAGCGTATCGATCTTATCTTGGACAAAAGGAATGACCTTTGGCGCTTCCGGGTTCGTAGTGTCGATGCCGAACTCAGAGGGGACGAAGACCTTAACCCCAGCTTTGACAGCTGCGTTGACCATGAGCTTCTGCAAGGGGAATATCTGACCAACGGCTATGCCAGAGGCCGTGCTGACTACAGCGTCGTGGCCTCTCAGCGCCTCGACGAGAGATTTTTCAGAGTAGTCGGTTTTGACAGTGTTGATGCCTGGGGGAAGAGTGCTGTTTGATGATGCTCGAGTCAGGCCTGTCACTTGGAAGCCTTCTTGGATGAGCGCCTTGACAGTCGACTTGCCAACATTTCCGCTGGCTCCGATAACAGCGACCTTTCTCACTGACGACATGATAGCAGTGTGTAATGATGAAATGGACTGTAGTAATAATTGAAAGATTGGAGTGTGTGTATAGTTCTTGCGAACTTGACATTGGAGCACAGGGACTGGCCTACTTATAGCCAGATGTCGGCTGATTCACGCGACGGAGTGGATAGGAGATGTCTACACAAGTGATTACAGAAGGCCTCGCCTCTCATTCCTACGCCTGCTACTCTTATCACTAAGCAGCGCTGAACGGGACACTGACATGATTTGCCGCGACCTCAATCTGCATATTGAATAAACCCCTCCGTCAACGCACATTTAGAGTGTGACAAATCAAAAGATCCTTTCCTTTCCTGCTTTGTCCTCTGTTTACTGATCAATGATGAGCTCTTACGCCATAGTGTTACACGGATCGGCTCCCTTACTAATCACGCTGACTTTGCCCTCATATCCATACGCTGTGTATAAACCATGGTTATTAAATCTCGCCACCTTTAGAGGAAATATATTCCGGTCTTGCTATCTAACTGTATTAATTCTATACATGATATTTATCTGTCATCATTACTAAAAATATAGACCTACCCAGTATCACCTCACCGCCAGCTAATCAGTATTTCTTGAAAAGAACCAGCACTCCCACCACCTACTCACAAAACAACGCCCAAAGCTCTCACCATGTCTCTCAAATTTGCTATTTACACCTGCCCCCCAATCCCAACCGAGGCTCCTTCTCCAGACGCCTCATCCAAGGACTCGGGTTTTTGGCAACCTCAGTCAATCACTCTGGTTTACACTCCTACGACTGCGCCCGTAGTGGATTGCCCGGCCACCGTCAATCCTACGCGTGAACTGGCAGAATGGATTAAATCTCAACTGCCACTGGGCAGCACTCTCAAGTACTTTGTCTGTACTCATGCTCATGGTGATCATTTCTTCGGCCTCCCGGTGTTGCAAGAGCAATTTCCTGGATTGCAAGCTTTTGCTACCAAGGCCGTCACCGAAGGAATCGACCTACAGCAATCACCAGAAATCATGAATTCGTTCTGGGAGAAGATATTCTTTCGCTCTGGAAACGGTTCCGGTTTGCCGGATGCAAGATCCGATTTCCAGGCTCTTCCGACATCCAATGAGTTCAATCTCGATGGTCACCTGCTCAAGCTATATGATGTCTCCCATGGCGACACAGACGCTAATTCGTTCATCCACGTCCCTGAGTTAGATCTTGTTGTGGCAGGCGATATTGTCTACAATGGTGATTGTCACCAGTGGTTGGGCGAGGCGTCCAGTTCGGAGAAACGAACCCAATGGCTGGCAGCTCTTGAGGAGATACGAGCCTTGAGACCTAAGATTGTCGTGCCCGGACACACATTCACTCCGACATCGACACCAGATGAGAATTTGGCGACAGCCATGCTTACAGGTACGGCAGACTACATCAACGGATTCGCTGAGGAGCTTGCAGCTGCCACAAGTGAGCAGAATCTCTTTGAAAGAATGCGGTCCCGATATGACCGGTGGAACCTGTACCTACTCGCTGGCAGCTCCCAAGCCGGATGGAACAATAGGACGCTCTGACTAAAGATGTGAGGGTAACTGAGACAAGAGTGTATGATAGTGACTGGCGCCTACGAAACGAAAGCTAGGAATGATGGAAATAAAACATGTAAGCTATTCTGTCTAAGCCAAGCATTGATATCTGATCATAATGGCTCCCAACCCTTGCGAGTATACATGATGACTCCGACTGGAATAATCGCATCATGTCGATAGACAACAAACTCTGGGTATTGAAGTGACCCTCCGTTATCAATAGTCACCCCCTCAATCTTGAAGATTGTTAGTAATCAATCGCTTGTAGTTGTGGGGGACTTACACAGTCGTAGCCACGTGAAGGTCTGGTGATGCTGTGGTCTGCTAGCAATTTGCGCTGAGGCTTAGTTGCCACGACATAGCAAATGAGCATAGCGTGAAGGTTTGAGCTGACGTAGTGGTTCTTCACGTAGACGTCTGCTTCTGTATCACTGATGAGCATAAACCACTGGAGAGTATGAGCAAGACTCACTTGAAGAATTTGGTGTAGAGTAGATACCAGGACCAAACATTCCCTCATCATCTTGGCATGTTAGTGTGCTTTTATAGTGTCGCCTCAACGCTGAACTCACCAGCATATTTCAGTTTGAATGACTGCCTCAGAATACTGCATGTGCCACAATCACTGTCATAGCAAAGCTCCAAATTATTGCCCGATTCTCCAATGTGACACGCACGCGATGTACCGTGGTAGAGTCTCTTGTATCTCCCACCATTCCTGTAAGTAGAGTCAGTGACCACTAAGTTCTGCTATCTTGAGTGCCGTCTTACAGGTATCTAAAGAAGCGCTCCCCACGACCAGACTTTTCGATATCGTCTCGGCTGGCAAGGTAGATCGACTTGATCTTGGCGCTTTTCTCGTCGTGGGACCATGAATGATTGAATTTAATCTCATCTAACCATCTGGGTTAGATTTGCGAAGACGATTGTGAGAAGGAGTATATCTTACGATCCTTGTATTCTGGATCACTTCGACTAAGGCGCTTCATCCGCTGTTGAACTCATCAGTACCATTCCACGAAGCGCAACCGAGCCCATGTACCTACAATAGGCATGGTGGTGATGGGACAGGAGGATTGAGACTCGTTACTTTAGGCGTTGAATATTTCAACAAAGTCCTTTGAGGAGGAATAAAGTTTGAGTCATAGAACACACTTCGCGTTGTCTCAGGTCGTTGCGGCTCTAAGTGCCACGATGAGCTGATATATAGAGCCATATAAGTACAATTAAATAATAAGGTATATTGCCTATTTCGGCAACAAGCAGTTAGCGGATCAGAATGTCCGGGCTCCGGAGCCTCTCGATGCTATAAGCAAGCTGCAAGACGGACTAGGCAGCTCACTACCATCCAAGCTGCCGCCTCACGGTTGTTGGGTTGTCTGAACATTCATGGTTGTAGAAAGTCCTAGATATCATTGACGTGGTCCAATGAGTTTCTACTCCGTTGACATTTTTACACTTTCAATCTGCAATCATCCGTTATGAAACTTATCTGGCATGATAGCATCAACGCTCAGAGCTCTGCGGCTTATCAGATGGAAGTCGGGAAACCAATGAAGCTTGAGGCGGTTAGGAGGTGACTGACTTTGACTCAGACGGAAACGCAGGCCAGTGCATGCAGCTCTCCAAGGAAGATGAGCGTGCTCACATGCCGTTTTTGACAACTGAGCTTCTAACAGACAGACACGTAAGTCAGCCACGGCTCTGAACCCATGTACCGATTACCAAAAGCAGAACTCAGCAGCTGAATATGTTGCATTCGCTTATATTTATTTATGCTTCATTTAAAAGTCTGGCGTGTATGACACTGTGATTCAACCCCCCTGTGAGTGTGCGTAATCCTCCACCCTTTCGGCAATACCATTTAATTGGCTCAACTGTTCCACAGTTTTGTGAACAATTGAGGCAAGCTTTCCCATGCATAAGTGCGGCGTTGCTGACTTACCAGCTCACTGGTCGGCTTTTCAACCCCCCGACATCTTACTGCATATATCGATTGACGTGGCGAGGCTGCGAATTCATTCGACTTCAGACCGGGTTCCGATAATATGTACTCATCTAATTAAAGTCTTTAACACTAGCATCGAGGTATTAGATAGAGTCTCAAGACCACCCGGTCAGTAAGTTCAAGACAGTGACTTGTATCAAACTTTTACTCAAACATGAAGAGATCATCATTCTCAGACCAGAGACGACATGGCCAATCTTCTCGACACTCACCCCCATCCCGTCCCTTTGACAGTGGCCAGAGGGAAGAACTCAGAGCTATTGCACAGGAGACTCTAGACATCTCACGCAGTCTGCTCAAAGAACTGGGAACAAACGACTTGGCGAGGCATTCGGTCAAGTACTCGTTTGGCTCTCTTACCCGTCTTCACCCTGCCCACTGTCCATCCTACAGACAGCCTGCTACCATCAAGGTCGTCAACGATGATACGCTCAACGCTGCCATCGAGCTCTGTCGCAGGGCACAAGATGACACTGGACCAAAGTGTCAGCCTCCCATTGTCGTTAACTTTGCGAACCGCCATTCTCCTGGTGGAGGATGGCTCAACGGGGCTATAGCCCAAGAGGAGGCACTCTGCTACCGCAGCACCCTAGCTCTGAGTCTCAACAAGAAGCACTACCCTCTCGAGAGAGACGAGGCTTTGTACAGTCCCTATGCACTCATCATGCGTGATGATCTATCCTCAGGCCACGAGATATCACAACTCCCTGCAAGAGAGCTTCCCGTGGTGAGCGCCCTGACTGTGGCAGCCTTACGCAGTCCACCAGTACGTCTCTTCACCAACAAGCCGCGCAAAGACAGAATGCGCAGATCCAGTTCTGAAGTATTCGAAAAGCGCGTCTTTGCCAATGATCGAGACCGCGATGTCACAAAGGCCAAGATGAGACTCTGTTTGCGCATGGCGGCGAAGCACAAACATGACATGCTTGCTCTGGGTGCTCTGGGCTGTGGAGTCTACGGTAACCCGCCAGAGGACATTGCCCATTGCTGGCTGGAGGTGCTGAGAGAAGATGAGTTTTCAGGAAATTGGTGGCGAGAAGTCTGGTTTGCGGTCTTTGACCCAAAGAATGAGGGCAATTTTGAGATATTTCATGAGGTACTTGACGGGAAGCAAGTTTAGACTCGAAATATCTGACGAGAGAGCCAGATGGCCTTTATTGTTATGTTTAAATAAAATCTAACTATAAGGGAGACTACTTATTAACCCAAGTATGCTTGTAGGCTGTTAATGACAAAGATACTGTAAAGCACCCGGCGAGACAAGATGGATCCGAAGACTCTTTAAGAGACATAATTAGATCCTGGTGACGCTTATCCTCCTTATCTAGAGCACGTTGAAGACGAAGGGGTTTTGCTTATCCGTAAGATCGCGGAACTGGTAATTATCTTCGTTGAGTAGATGCCTATTCTCCTCTAGGAACGCCTTTCTCTTCCGGTTCTTGAAGTGCATATACGCGATGTTAAAAATGCCAGCAGCCAAGCTGATAGCCAAAGCGACAATGTTGGCCCTGAGGCCTTGCTTGTAAGGAGGAGTGGTATATAGCTGGGGGCCAACGATGCCTAAACCAAGTCAGTACAGATTTCTACAGCCAGATTGACGATAAAGGCTGCTACATACACCCACAACAGTAACAGGTAAACATAATGGCTTGAGCTGTCACTTTCTTGGTATGACTGGCAATGTTTCCGGAGATAGTGCCTATTCCGAGCAAGAAGCCACACGGGATAAAAGCCATAATAGCCCAAAATCTAAGTCGATTCGTCAGTTGATGTAATATCTAAGCATTCGCCGAGCGCTTTTGGCAATATTACATACCCAGCCATCAGGCGCCAGCGCTGGTGCACGTCGAAGGCGTACAGCATGGAAGCACTGACAATGGCCAAGGCGTTGGCTAGACTAGCAAGTGCTAGCCTCGAGTTTCGGATGCGCGAGGCGAGAGTACAGAAAACGGTGAGGCCGACGATCTCGATGACACCAGTAGGGACCTGCAGGAGGGCGGTTTGCAGGGGTGTGAAGCCGAAGCCTCTGATGACGAGACTTTGAAACTAGCCAATGGGTCACTGTTAGTCTGGATCTATCACGCGGACTAAAGTGAAGTGCAGGGCGACGTACCAGACCGATGCCGTTGAGTATGTTTCCTGCTCCTGTAGAAAGGATAGCAAACCAGACCTTGGGATCCAGGAGGGCTTCGATGGCCTGATCCATCTTGAACGACTTGGACTCCACGCCAGTTTTGGCATCTTCTATTCTCCGCAGGGCCACAGCACGCTCGCGTTCGTTGAGAAACCAGGCGCTAGCGGGATTAGATGGTAGGACGAACCAGAGAATCACCGCCCATGCAACTGAAATGGCACCGCAGATGATAAACGGGAACCTCCAGAGCCCAATGCTAGAGTCGATATGGCCGATACCATATGCAAACAAAGACCCTACGATGATGGCAATGGGGCTCATTCCGTACCACACCATGAGGCGGATAGGTTGCTCTTCGCGTGTGTACCACATGTTGGTGATAATGAAGAAGGCTGCAAGTTGAATGGATTCCGCAGCGCCGAGTAAGAAGCGCAATGCAGCAAACCCACCAAAGTTAGACGAGGCGGCCATTAGGAATGTGAGGACGCCCCATGCCATCACCTGCGAAGCAAAGTACTTGCCGAGGGGAAGCCTCTGAAGAAGCAGTAAAGAAGGATACTGCCAGAACAGGAAGCCAAAGTAGAAGATGGAGCTGGCCCAAGAATAGTCGGTTCCTACCATATTGAGGCTCTCCCTCATGCCATAATTGGCAGAGTAGTTAATGGTGGACTTGTCGAGATACTGCAGGAACCCGGTAACCATCATCATCCTGTTGAGTTGTTAGCAACTGCCGAGCCTTGGTTACTTAGATAAGATGTTAGTACTCACGGAAGAAGATAGAGGTCGATCTTTCTACGAACGCGCTTTTTCTCTTCGTCAGAGATTTCTTCATCCCTATTCTGCAGATAGTACTGACGAGCAACATCGTCCGAAGGATCAGCGCCCTTGATATCTATGTTAGATGTTAGCTAATCTCACGTGCAACCTAAGGTCGCTTCATTCACCTTTAACAGCAACTTCGGGAGTATCGACGTCCACTTTAATGGGCAGAGTCGAAGCGGCCACGATCTCCGTCTCCTGCTTTTCCTGAGCCGAAACTGATGCCATTGCTTGGATTGCGCTGCAAGCTAAAGATGCAAATTGATGGTTTGAAAGGAGCTGTTTGTTGTCTCAATGGTGAATGTGGCTTATTCCTGAGAAGCATATCTTACGACAAGAGAGACTTTATATACACGACTCTGATAAAGAGCTACAGTTTTTGACTCCTTCATGATGTCGCAATCTGTAGGCAAACACTCCTATCACCGCAGACATTTCGACCTTTCCTGTCAAGGCTGAGCAACTGGATACATTAACCGGAGATGGTCTGCTCTTGGACTATAGAGGCTACTGGCTCTTACGTCTTTTCCAATGATCATCACACAATCGTCTCTGCCCGACTTCGGTGGTGTTTTCGTCGCCTTGCTCCTCGGAAGGTTTATCACTGTCCCGAAAGACACAAAGCTTGTTCACTAATCCCCGTTTCAAACCCGACGTATAGCACCTAAGCGATTATGTCATGTAGCCCGACCCGCGTTTGTTTTGTTTACTGATCATTTTCTACACTCTGAGATAAAGCAACTTTTTAACCGAGACCGATAATCTGAAGAGCAATTAGTGTCTCCACGTCTGTATTGGCTAATATGCATGTAGGTCCTATTGTCATTTAAGGCTGTATGGTGCAATGATCATAATGGCCCTTCGCCGTTATCTCGGAGTGATCCTTTATAGTTCCAGAGGTTCGATTAGCAATCTGCGCGCTTTGTAGAATATGTCTCAATTAGAAGCAAGAAGTACTTGAAAATACAATGTATATAATATCTCATAATAAGACCATTATTACTATGACCATAGAAACCAATAGGGCCCAGCTTCTCTTGCAAATAGAACCCATCACCACTTTTAATCATTTGTCGTCTCGGCTCTTGAGTTACAATGGCAGCTACAGATGACCCCGTTGCCCTCGTCGCCAAGGCGAATGCCCGTGGCCCAACTACTGGCTTCACGGATGTCGATGATAATGCCGAACCGCTCCCTGCTGGTTTCGACACAAAGAATGCCAAAATATTCACCCCCCTCAAGGTCGGTGACTTGACGCTGCAGCACCGAGTCGTCCACGCGGCTCTGGGACGATCTCGCGCTGCTCATTCCACTGAAAGCCCTTTGGCCGTCAAGTACTTCGAGCAGCGTACCACTCCAGGAGCCCTCATGATCTCTCAAGCCACTGGTGTCTCTCTCAAATCAAAGGCTTGGCCTTGGTCAGCGACCCTCGAGACAAAAGAGCACCAGGCTGCTGTCGCTGATATCATCCAAGTTGTCCACAAGAAAGGCGGTTTCTGGTTCCAACAGCTCACACACGTGGGTCGCTGCACTTCGCCAGGTCTTGTCAAACACGCCCACAAGGAAGCTGGTCTAGGACCCCCCTCCTACGGCTACCTTCCGGTATCTTCTTCGGCTGTTGCTGAGACTGGGGTGAATACTCACTCCGGAGAACCATTCGGAGTACCGCACGCGTTGACAGTTGAGGAGATCAAAGAAATCCTGGCCGATTTTCAGCGCGCTGCCGCCCTGGCCGTCGAAGCTGGAGCCGATGGAGTCGAGGTGTGTGAGAAATACCCCTTGGCCAGTGACAGACAGGTTTGCTAACAGTGCCTGCTAGATTCTTTCCGGAAATGGCTTCCTCCTGGACCAATTTCTGCACGACAACATCAACCAACGCGATGATCAATATGGAGGATCAGTCGAGAACAGGAGTCGTTTTCCTCTAGAAGTGGTTGATGCTATCGCAGAAGTAGTAGGCTATCAGCGTTTGGGAGTCCGAGTGAGCCCCTTTTCTAAGTATATACTCCTCATGATCGTCAGAATCTCCTTCTTCAGCTAATGTATGGCAACAAGCTTCCACGAAACGGACGGCTCGCAACCCCTAGTGCAATTACTCCATCTCAGCCGTGAGCTTGCTCGTCGAGGTATAGCATACTTGCATGTCGGAGAGGGCCGCGTATCGCGCAACCTCGGCATTGCTGAGAACCTCTCACGCCTTGTGGCCAAAGGAATTGCCCCAGAAGATATCTCTCTTCGACCGTTCCGACGGCTTCTGAGGGATACTGCTCCTTCGAACTCACGTCATACACCTACTGTTCTCGTCGGCAACGGAGGATACACTGCTACATCTGGTATTCTAACTGTGCAAGACGACCTGGCCGACGCTGTCTCATACGGCCGGCGATTCATCTCCAACCCCGATCTCGTCCAACGTCTTCGTCTAGGACAACCACTCAGTCCATACAACCGCGACACCTTTTATACCCGGATACACCTCCTACAGCAACTTTGAGGAGTATGAGGGAAATAAATCTCAAGCTGGTCACAGTGATAGGCCTGATACAGACGAATCAAAGGCAATCAGACAGGATGGTGCCAACGATGCAGCAAAGAACAGCAGAGAGACTCCTAACAAGCGGGTTGCTATCATCGGTGCTGGAATTAGTGGTACTGTCACGGCAGCTGCCTTCCAACGGCTTGGTGGTTTTGAACTTCAGATCTTCGAGCGTAAGAGCGTCCCGGGTGGTGTCTGGGTATATGATCCTGTATCCACAACCATTCCACAGTTTCCAGCAGCGGAACCTTCAGACATCAATCCACCTCTTCCGCGTCCCAACAGCCCGTTCCCTCTGGATCTACCCCGTTCGACGCAACAGTGCTTCCTCTCGTCTCCCATTTACGACTCCCTGGAAGCAAATATTCCGTACAAGGTAATGGGAGGTGCTACAGATTTCAACCTTCCACCCCCGGCAAACAACGAACACTACCTGAGTGTCTCTGAAGTCACAGACTTTGTAGCGAAGGCTACCCAGAAGTACAGCTCTATAACTCAATTCAGCACAACGGTAGAGGATGTCCAAAACCTCCCTCAAGGCGGCGTGAGGCTACTCCTACGCCAGGAGAATGCCAATGGAACGGATACTTGGTACGAAGAAGACTTCGACCATCTCGTGGTGGCCACAGGCCACAACAGCGTCCCTCGCGTCCCCAAGATACCCGGCCACGAGACTTGGAAGGGAGACCTGCAACATGCTTCCACCTGGCGATCGGGACAGGAGTTCAAGGACAAGAGCATCCTTGTGATCGGTACCAGTGAGAGCGCCATAGATCTGGTTCTTCAGTCTCTACCTCATGTCAGGGGCGATATCCATGTATGCCAGAGGACACCGCACCCCCGGTGTCCCAACGTCTTTGATCGGCCTGGCGTTAAGCTCGTGACCACCATTGACCGTTTCACTGAAAACACGATCCATCTCCATGACGGATCTGTCTTGCACGGCATCGACGCGGTAGTCTTTGCAACGGGGTACTTCTATACCTACTCCTTCCTTTCGAACGTCCGCCCCCCTGTAGGTCCCGGCGGCCACCGCGTGCCTGGCCTGTATCAGCACATCTTCGACATACATAACCCTAGTACCATCGCCTTCGTCGGCGTGGTCAACGCGTCTTTGACCTGGCTGACCTGGGAGAAGTCCGCCTTTTTGGTGGCCCTGTTCTGGTCTGGAAGGATCAAACTTCCGTCTAGAGAAGCACAAGAGGCTTGGGAGGCAGACAGGCTCGCTGAGAAGGGGGAAGATATGTTTCATGTACTGGAACTGCCCTATGAGCGCGTTCTCTTCTTCGATCAGTTGAACGAACTAGCTGCGGAATACTTGCAGCAGGAGTCAGCCGATGATACACTTCTGCGGGGCTTCCCATTCGAATTCATCTTGGCTTTAATTGCCGGTCGACCAGCCAAGCTCAAGAAGTATGATTTAGTGGAGGACGTTGGTGGACGAGGTGTTATTGGCCCTGCAATCTTAGATACTGTTAAGTAAAGGTGTTGACCTTATAAAATTGGGTACTATTATAAGGGGAAGTAAGTTAAGAGTGCGAGCCTGCGATAAGAGAGTCAGGGGTCATTTATTGATATATGTAAATAGAATCCATAAGGGAGACTACTTATAAACTAAATACTATCAGTTCCCTTCTTAGGAGATTACTTGGAACTATCGAAGACTAAAAGAATATGTTGACAAGCCAGGTTTCATCACTTCACCTAGCCAACTTAATTAAATCTCACCAGTCGAAACGGAAAGGAGCAGTCCGACAATTCCCAGAGAATGTACCGACATAGCGACCAAGCCGGCACTGGAGGTAATGCTCGTAGTATCCAGTGAATGAGCCCACAACCTGTCCGTTGGGATTTCCTGGAGATGAGCGTCTGTAACTCCACGATAATGATGAAATAGGGCCCGCGGTATAAGTTGCAGGGGGCTTATACCCACCAGTGCCAGTGCTCATCTCAGCTGTAAACTTGAGCGGTGAATTGACCAAAGGCTGCTTGATGTTTGCATAGTTGGTCTTTATAGACTATCCACTAGTAGCAGGACTAGAAATAACAGTTGCCAAGTCGACATTAGGCCCCGAAGACTAAGGTAGCTTCATCAGCATCTGGTTGCTGGCGTATTAGATAAAGGTTAGTGCCGTAGTAGTAAAATAGGCATCTACTAAGTTAGCGCCATTCTGAGTCTTAGTTAAGTTCACTCCCCCCTCGATAATATACAGTATTCCACCTTGATTATATGGTTTGCTGCCCCCAGAGCCTTGACCGATGACGGCAACTGAGCAGGCCGTCAGGTTGTATAATTTAGAGACCCTTGGCTCTCTGGTCTTGCCATCGTGTCGGGAATGTAAAGCTATAAGGTCTGAAATATCGCGTTTGTCCAGGGTCACGTCAGACAAGCCTTCCATGGGTACAGCCCAAATAAAGCAAAAGAGAGAGAAAAGAAGTAAAAAGTTCATCTTAGCTAGTTCGTTTTAGAATGCCTATAGATAGAAGACTTATAAGGATATAAGATTAAGGATGAAGGGTATTATTTAAATAAACAATAAAAAATATAAATAAACTCTTATCTTATAGCATTGCTTTATAGTATTCTAAAGAGATAAAGTCAGCAGTTTTTTAAGAAACTAAAAGTTAAGTTTTAAATAAGCTTTATTTTATTTACAGTTTACATTCCCCCTGCCAAGCCCTGAGTACTCTAGACTTAAACTACTTTAAAGTAGAATTACTACTTTTAGTATTTATCTGTAAAGACTAATGCAAGGTAAAAAGCTCTAATGATTCTAGACTGGGCTAGAATTCTTAGCCGGTTTTCAGTTTCTTGATCAATCCAGTTGCTGAGGTTTTAATTCTTTTACTATATAAGGAAGGAATTGAGGCTGCAGAAGTTGAGCCATTTTACGACGCCTACCTTCATATTACATCCATTTAAATGCTTCAATGAGATGGTCCGTGTATGGCTGGAATGACTAACACTGTAGGGGGTTAGTATAGCTATGACATGTCTCAATCTAGGCCGACTACCGAGTTGGCACTCCTCCCTTCAGAGTCGAGGCTTTGTTAGAACGGTTTTGCTCTCCACACGATTGATGATTGACAACTAAGCCGTGTAATGCAAGCATCAGCGTGTAAGGCGCGTGATGTTAGCATCCGCTGTCAGGTCCATTAACTGAAAGTAGCTTAACACAATTATCAGTCTCTGGTCTAGAAGCTGAAGCCAATTGCAAGGTTTTAGCGTGTTGGCTTGATGGGTCTAGCTGAGATATTATAAGCTTTGGCTATCAATCAATCGGTTAAAAATTAACGCCTCTAAATACCACGTCTAGTACATGTTTTAACCTTTACTCTACTATACATTTATATTACAACGGATGGCTGAGATATCGAGACAAGTACACATTACTGTGGAAACAATATGCAGGGCAACCGATACACGGGATGCCCCTTGTCTTACTGGAAAAAACTCATACAATTAACAAGGCCCGTCACAGAAGTGATTTGCTTTCCATTCTCTAAATCTTTACACTCTTTGACCATCACCGCTCAAAATCATGAGATCTCAGATATCTATAGTAACTCTCGTGGGAGCTGTCGGCGTAGTCTCAAATACGTTTTGCATTACATATCTTTCTACCTACCTCGTACCAATTTCTCAGGGTGGTGCCCTTCCATCAACCAGGCGACAGCCGGAAAGGTCGACATTCGCAGGAAATACTTCCACTGAAACGACTTTGAGTTCGTTATAGTCTACGCGATGGTCTGACGTTAAGTTCCGCTAACGCCCTGGAAGGTCTAGATGTTTGTAAAAGTCTACAGCACAAACCTCAAGCAGCATATAAAACAGGGGTACGATAGCTCAGCACTTTCCCATAGTAGTACTCCTATCTAACTACTATACATTGCGACTTCTCTTCATTCTCATACTCTTAGCACGTACTCTATCAACCAGTCGAGCTACACCCCAACGTCGTGACGGTACCGCCTCACTGAACGTAGGAGTGTCAAGTACTGAATAATGAACGCTGGTTTCTGATTGTGGATTATACGCCAGCTTAACCGATCTGCCGAGTATGTCAGCGGTATCGTGCTGTTTGAAATGAGTTGACATACCTATCTGTGCTCGAATAAACATTACTACTCAAGCGTTCGACCTCAATCACTGGCAATAAAGATGGATGGAATCTAACCCCCGCACCCCTTCGCCATATTCGTAGGTGTGCATCATCAACGACATAACCGTCTTCCGGCTCAGACACCTGGGTCAGAGGCATACTCAAAGTGACGTTTCTCACGTGATTGAGGGATGACAAGGCCTCTTTGAGAGACTCAAAGTCTAACTGAGTGATATTGTAGGGGCTCTGATCGATGTTATCTGCATTTTTGTCTAGCAATAATTCCGTGCAGCGGGCGGGTACCCAGATATTCAGGGTCGTGAGATTCTCCAAAATATCGAGGCGAAGCCCATGAAAATCGAGAGATGTGTGACGCTCTCCGGGCAGTGGCGATAGAGTGGGCGATGAGCAGGGTAACAGCATAGGGAAAACTGGCTCTAACGATATCTCAAGATGTCTGCCGTAGGTGCGAAAGGCTGGCGGCGAAATGGCTCCCTCGACCTCCTGTTTCCATAGGTCTGGCACCTTGCAGAAACCGACAAACATGTTGAGAGCAAAAACGTCTGTGAAGATAAAAGTAGTCGATTCATAAATTGACTTGAGGCATTCCGAGGATCTGCGGGCTAATTATCAGCAAGGAAGCTACATGCGCAGAGTTACGCATCAGGCTCTTACAAGACCCTGCATGACAACAGCATACTCATGTATGCGCTACATGTCGACAACTTCTCCGAGCTCAAGCTATGGCTTCTCCAGCATGGCCCTAGAGAAGAACACGTTCGAATCCCAGGATCGGCACCCTCTCCATAGACCTCCGCGATGCGCTGACCACACGCGAAGTGGTTCTTCCAAGCAGAATAGAGCTGCAGGGCATAAGCCTTATTGCTGAAGCTACCCCCCAGTGGGATACCGAGTTGAATCTTTGTGGTATCAATCGTTTCTTGGAGCTCGTCTTGTACAGAAAATGACGTGGTGCATCGCCAGCGGCAGAAGTGAGATTTCGCTTTGCCATCTTTGTTACGATGCCAGATGATGTGTTGGCGGAGACCACAGGAGCGCCATAGCTCAAGATAGATCTTGTCTCGGATTTCGCGAGGCAGAAGCCTGGTGAATGTGGACTGGTGCTGGGGATCTGGTGATTGGGTAGTTATTTCAGGCATTGTTGTTCGTCATATGATGAAGGACACAGGTTCCTCTTAACCCCGCCTCGAGAGTGCTTGCACAGCTATGGCCCCCAGTCTTTATGTGCTGCTATATTTAGGCACGATCACGTCGCTTAACCTGAAGACCCGCTTCAGTACCCGATATTTGTTGCTCTGTTATCTCCTCGTTGATCTCGTCCCGCATGGCTATAGTAGCACGCATGATCTCATTGCCGAAGCCAAATGCACTAGAGGTTCTTCTAGTGTAGCATCTTCAGTCGGCGGCTTAAACGCACTATTGTTATATGCGAATAGCAATTCTTCTACAGTACCATCTACTGACTGTCCTTAATGTGAGAGTGAAGTACTGAGATGATGGATAATGCTCACATTCCAAGCTTTGTGTGTTCCCAGATGGCTTCCAGCTCCATCACAACACCATTATACACCGTCTGTCGAAAGTCATCCTCATCAAGCTCTTTAGAATCCGTACATCCTATACACCGTTCGACCACTGCCTTATACGCCGGGTTGATCCAGGCCACTCTCTGTTCCAGCATCCGATTTGCGACAGTCAGGTCCTGAATTAGGCCATCATTATCACCATCAAGACTCTTCTCATCTTGTATCTGTAGCTGTCTAAGTGAGGAACCAAGAATAATCTCCAGTAACAGCATGCCGAGTGCAAGGAGCGTTGGGTTGCTCGATAAAGAGTTGCCCCTGCTGTCCGCAGTATTATTGAGGCGCTTCAGTGAACACTCAGGCAGCCTCCTCTGTAGGAACGGATGCTCGTAGGAGAGCGTGTCTCCACGTCTGAAGAAATGCACGTTGCCTGGCGTTAGAGCATCGGGAAGCCAGGGCGTTTTGCTCAGCTGCAGCACACTGGAGGCGATGACGAGTGCCAGTCTGACTTTCTCCGCCAGCGATATTAATGGCCGAAGACCCTGCTTGCCCTCAAGAACATCTTCGAGTGTCACTATCGACCAACCATCGCTGTCAATCACCGGTCCGAGCGGGCATACCCGAAAGTGACGGTGGCTGTATTCTTGGTCAATCAAGTGGCCGTAACAAGCAGGTCTCTCCTGGTGGGCCTTTTTCAGAGCCAGACAAAGGTCCAGAGGGCTTATCGTCGGTATGGTGCTGGTTTCTTCAGGACACTTGATAAAAGCAATGTCGGTAGCGGGGCGAGCTAAGATCGCCATGGCAGTCTTGACGTTGGGCTTGACTTCCGTAGCAGTTTCCGTGAGATTCAAGCGAGATAGCGCCCGATCAATGCTAAAGGAGACGCGCTTCGAACTCTTAGCCTTGGTAGCCACAACACATGTCGCGGCCGGCACGGCCATTGATACGGAAATAGCCTTGATATTGACTTCATCCCAGAACATCTTGCTCGTCGGGCCTTTGGCAACTTCAAAGGAAATAGCTAGTCTGAATTGAGCATCCTGGATGATCTTCTCATCGTCGCACTCATGCCCAACCTCTATGAATCGCGTCGCCAATTCGAGACTGACGTCGTGAGAATCGGTACAAAGAATGCTAGAGCATAAAGCTCGATAGAAGCTTGCTGAGAGGTCCCGCAAGACCTTGAACACCTTGCATCGAGACTGCTTCCGGCGTCTGGGCTCAAGGCCAACGCTCTGCTGCGTCAGGCCCTCAAGACTTGTAATGCCTTTGGAGATGGTTTCTAGAGCTTCTTGATAGTCCTTTCTGTTCAGGCGGTAAAGCAGCTTCTTGAAATCGCGAGTGACTCGTTTGCGGTCAATCCATTGGACCTACATGGTGTCAGTTTACTAGTTGCTCATTCAAAGAACAGGCTTTCTCACCGTCCCATCGGATGATACGTCAATTCTAAGCCGCAGCATCACACTGTCCAAGGCTTCTCCGACTTCCTTGACCGTGTCTTCAAACGGGGTGTACGAGTCCCATAGCCTACGCCGAATCCTGTCGTTGGTCTCCTTGGCCTGCCAGAGAGGTCCAAATGGATCCTGAAGCATCGGCTCAATATCTCGTTGCGATACAATATCGCTGATGAGCTGTTCGCAGACGTTGCACAGTCTCACCCGTTCAGTGGATAATTGTCGGTTGAGGCTCCTCAGCTCCGCCGGAGCCTTGCCCCAATCGCGTAAGAAGTTGCTGTAGGCTTCCAAGGCTGTGACGACGAGGGGAAGTGTCCCCAGGACTATACCAGCGATCTCGAATCCAGACATCGGCTGTTTCTCATTCCCGCGGTTTTCGTGCGTTGTTGATTGAGAGAACGGAGAGCGGAGAGCCCTGTAGGCTGTGAGCGGTTATTGAGGCTGACGGAGCGGCCATCTTACGACCTGCATATGGCCCAGTCCAATGATATAGCCGCTTTCAAGCAAACCCCGCACGATACTGAGAATGGCAATGAATGCGAGCCCGTTCTGATGAGCTTTTAACTGGACTCACTGGATTTAACATCGTGTTGAGTCTCTGTTGTACGCTCAAGGCCGATCGTAGCAAAAAGCAACAGCACTTACTTGCTGACAACCAGCCTTTATATCTCTCTCGGTCGCCTGGCCTTACCCATGGCAATTCATCGCCATGGACAGCAACCATGAGCGAATGCCAATTGCGCACAATGTCCGAAACGTCCTCAATTCTTTCCGGACCGTTGCAACGTCGCTCAACCATGAAATAGATTATCTGGATGAAAAGGTCGAGTTTGACGGTCTGCGTGAGTTGCCCTTATCCTTGGAGAATGAGAACGTCCGCTTCAAGATGTGGGCTGGGAACCTAGGAGCTCATCAGAGTGGCCCTGCATCGCTGGATCATCGGCTGAGAGAGGCACCCCATATACAAGAGCAGGTCCTCTATCTTCTGCGGGACATATTGGAATCACTAGAGGATATAAGAGTCCTGATGCCAAGAAAGGAGCCCCCCAAGGACAGTGCAGATATCGAGGATAAGCCGGAGTATCTGCCTGCGAGTCCAGACAGCGAAGACAGCTTCACCGATTCAGACCTGGATAAAGATGAGCGTACGCCAGAAACAAGACTATCGACGCTTTGCACCGATATCGCCGAGGCCATCGACTGCCTTCTACGTCTCTCCCTAGCCATAGCCAACCCAGCACCGCATGAGAGATTCCGTAAGCTGGGCGCCGGCCCCGATGAGGACATATCCTTTTACGAGGCACATGACGTCCGCTACGTCCAAGACAAGTTCCCAAATATCAGTCAAAGCTTAGCTGATATCCTGGGCAAGTTCATCACACGTCGACGCCAATTCTTCAAGTACCGCGAGTCACACCATGCCAAGTTGGCGGCAGGCCTGGATCAAGAGACTCAAAGGGATACAAGTCGGACAGAGATCGTACCGAATACCGTGGCGTCTTCTCTTCCAGAGCACTTCAAGGGATCTGGGGTGATTGATGAGGATAATCGGTCTGATATGGCTATGTCTGAGACCTCGTATGCTACCTCGGCTGGCTATTTGATGATGGAAAATGGAGAGATGAAGCCTGCTCCTCCACTCAAGGTCCCTCCGCGACCACCTGAGGCAGACAAGGGGGTCTTTGAATGTCCATTTTGTTACAGGATGATATCAGCCAGTTCCCGAGGGGCATGGAAGTAAGTGCCACTTTGTCACTATTCCGTTTATATCTAACACTACTTATAGACGCCACGTATTTGGGGACCTCCGTCCGTATACTTGTCTCTTCTCACGGTGTGCCGAATCAAATACCGACTTTGATCGACGACGCCAGTGGCAACTCCACGTCTCCCAGTATCACTGGCGCACATGGTCTTGTCCATTCAAGTGCGAGGGCATGTTTCTGTCCGCAGTTGAGCTCGGAAATCACATTCGCCACCAGCATATACCCAGCGCAAGCGATGAGCATCTCGCCACCGTCGTGGCTCGCGGTGAGGTATCTGTGTCCAATGATGTCGCTCAAGAATGCCCTCTTTGCAGACGAGCTATTTCGGGCTTGAAGTCGTACGTCAAGCATGTTGGGCGGCACCTTGAACAGTTGGCTCTGCACGCTCTTCCTAAGATCGGAGGTGAGGAGCTCGAGGATGACATCGAGAGTGATGAGCAGAATGATGAAGCATCTGAGCTAGGAGCTGTTTCAGCCGAAGAATCGAGTGACACGTCTTCCAAAGCCGATGAGCAGCTAGAAACTGGCGAGATAGATAACCAGGTGGAATCAAGCTTTCCACATGCTACGGCTGTTGGATACGATGCTGAAGGCGACGTCACCGCCGCTGGCGATACTCACATACCGCCAGCCGCCTCTACTATCTCGTCTGATCAGCCTGTAGTCGAGCTAGCTAAAATGGGGAAGCTCGAAGACATCCCCCTCGACATCGTAATGACACAAGCTGGTGCCACCCTTGAAGAAGTGGGAATGATGACCACAGCTGAGAGGGAGGCAGCCGCGATAGAGGCTGTTGAGAAGTACAAGAGACAGGAGCTTGCGAGAATAACGGCTGAGAAAGCCAGAATTGGAATGAAAGAGCAAGAGCAACTTTCCATTGATCCCTCCGCCGAAGCCGAGTCAGCTTCACAGGATAGTCGGCCGGTTTATACTCGCATGTCTCGCAGACATCTATCTCTCGAGACATTGCGGGAATACGATGTCAACTACGAATTCGACGCGGACCCTGACTACGTCTTGATCAGAAGGTGGGTGCCCGAGTGGGAACAAGATCGGATGTGGAAGCACACTAGAACTATCCGCGAGAAACGGGCTGAGACTCTAATAAATGAGACGCCGACACGAAGTGGTGAGCGTGAGTATGAGTGGGTGCGCAAGAAAGACAGACGGCGGGCCAAGTCACCGCCGCAGTTCCATGTCCAGAGGGATAAGGGTCTCAATGAACTGTTAGAGGATCTCAAGCCTGTCCACAACTATAATGACACTTCTGGTAATCAGGTAAGTAAAGCTTCAATACAGACAGTATATGAAATACATTACTAATAAAAGTGTAGAGCTCGCCACCCAGGAAGCGGAATCAATCACTTCCTCGTCTACCTTCTGTCGGCGATCGCCAACATATCCATGTTAGGACCAACAGTCGTGAAAGGGACGCTCCTCCAGCTCCATCTCCTCCACCGCCAATTCACCAAGGATCAAGGATTGCGCGAGAGGTCATCACACAGTACCGAGAGATCAGCCACGGCGTTCTCCCAAAGAATCAAGATATACTATGCCGAAACTTACTTATTTATGGCCATTGTCGATATGAAGACCAAGGCTGCGCCTTTAGCCATAATCAGAATATAAAAGACTCTGAACGGCAGGACCGACAGGAGAGGGAATATAAGAGCGACCTACAGCAATGAATTTGGACAGCCTCAACCAATTATGGAAGGGCAAGACCCTCTGTTTAAGAGGTCCTTTCCACTACCGAGCACGACGCTACAAATACGAAGTTCATTGAATGGTGGTACAGTCGATGCGGAAGGGACCTTGGAGATTATCACGAAATGCTTATCTATCTCGAGGAGCCCACCATAGAGGCATGAGGGTGCTTTGTTAGCTAAGGGGAAGAGGCCTTATACTTGATCAGCGGCTTCTATGTTGAATGTACTATTAGGGAATAATAGAGACTATCTTAAAAGACGCCCTCCTGCTCTCTAGAATGACAAATTAAAGATAAATATAAATTCCTTCCTGGGGCTTTACTAAAGGAGTCAATACGGAGGAAACGTAGCTGTAAAACATTAAAAAAAGAACAAACCAAGAGCAAGTCTAACAAATTCACCTTAAACTGGTTATTATACATCTCACTGGTATGCTATACGGTGAGTGGCCTTTCATGAATTTTATAAACATATCTGTATGAGATACATAGCTGGTACGCCGGTAGCAAAGAGTAAGGTACTAATAGGAGGTATGACATATTGCTGTACTGCTATTTATAGCGCCTCGCATTCGCTTGGGATATACACAATAGACCCACCGTTTGCTCCATCATACTTGGCCCAGGCAGCCACTAACTGAGCAGTAATAACCTCATTCGCTCAGCACGCTCGGTCTGACTCTTCGGGCGAGGGGAAAGTGACGTTAGCCGATAATAGCACATCTAAAAACAACACCTCTATCTGCAGCTAAATTGCACCATTCCTGGTCCAGGCAACCCTTACAATGCACAACCTTTTTATTTACCTTTAGCATTAGTGCCAAGATTCAACAATAAGGATAGCGACTACACATTTTTCAAGATGGCTCAGGTTCAAGGGTACTGCAATACCCAATTCGCCAACCTCCGCGCTTTGATGCAAGAGTTTACTGCATCTGGACAAGATGTCGGTGCCAGCCTTTGCGTCAACATCAACGGCGAGAATGTTGTAGACATATGGGGGGGCTACGCCGATGCATCGATCAAGCAGCAATGGGGCAAAGATACACTGGTGAATGTCTTCTCGACCACAAAGCTGGTAACTAACCTGGCGGCTCTGATGCTGATCTCGCGTGGAGTGCTGCGCCCCGGGGATAAGGTTTCCCAGCACTGGCCTGAGTTCGAAAAGAATGGGAAATCCGAGGTCACCATCGGCCAAGTGTTAGCCCACACAGCAGGTCTCAGCGCGTGGCAGGACGATATGACACTGGAGGACATTTGCGATATCAGGGAGGCAACTGACAAGTTGGCGCGCCAGAAAACCCTGTGGACTCCTGGAACCAAGATGGGCTACCATGGTCTCACGCAGGGTTTCCTTGTAGGGGAGCTGGTGCGAAGGAAGACAGGAATGTCTATTGACGAGTTCATCAGGGAGGAGATTTGTCGACCGCTGGATGTCGGCACAGACTTCCAGATTGGCTGTCGTAAGGAAGACTGGCACCGCGTGGCCCCCGTTGTGCCTCCACCGGGACCTTCGATCCATGAATTTCTCAGCCAACAGCCTGGATACGAACAAGACTCCATCGTCGCGCGAACGCTTTGTAACCCCGAGCCCCGAGCTGAGGATGCCAACACGGCGCTGTGGCGATCCAGTGTGCTAGGCTCAGTCAACGGCCACACAAACGCCAGGACACTAGTCAAGATCCTCTCCTGCTACTCGCTCGGCGGTGCATGCGCGGGAAATGGTCATCGCCTACTTTCTCCCGAGGCGGTGGACTTGGCCCTTAGAGAACACGCCAAGGGAACGGACCTGGTCACGGGGCGGAGCGGGAGGCGCGGACTTGGGATTTATCTCACCGGGCCTGGGTCTGGGATCGTTGAAGATCAGCTGCCGGACGGCAAGGTTGGATGGGGTAGCGGATGGGGTGGATCGATTGTGGTTGTGGATTGTGATAGGAGGCTCACAATTGCATATACAATGAACAGGATGCTGAATACAGCGCATCCTTCCCCAGCTGCATATATCGAGGCTATTTATAGCATACTCGGGGTTGCTCTTCCTAAGAAAATATAAAAAACCCTTTTTTGTTTATTATTTAGATCACATCGTTAAAGGCATTGCATGTAGTCGAGTTCTTAGAATAGCTCTATTAGCTCCTGTTTATTATACTGCCTTCTTATCCGGAGTTTCGGCCAGCTTTAAACGAGAGTCACGCCACTGCAAGTAATTAGTTTCTATCCCTTTTACTGTAGACACCGAATGTGATTTACCTTGCCGCATGAAATCGGCTCATAGAGGGGAGGATGTTCCTCGTCAATGCACGTCGGTAGAACTTCGCACACCGCGTCGGGGTTGAACCCCAAGAAAAAGGGCATAGCGTAGCGAGATGTCTTCTGGCGATTATACACACGATGCACCGTCGACTTGAATCGATTGTTCGAGAGTCTCTGTAAAAAGTCACCAATGTTGATGACCAAAGTCCCCTCAATCGGCCGAGCGTCGAGCCACTCATCATCTGCAGAGAGAACTTGCAGACCACCGGACATATCCTGCCAGAGCAGAGTCACGCACTGAATATCAGTATGTGAGCCAATACCCACGTCGACTTCTTCGGCGTTTCCGTCGGTGCCGGGGTAGTGGATGTGCACTGCATCAGCGCCGGGAGTCGTGATGATAGAGTCAAAGTAGTCTTCGGGTAGGTCAAGGGCAAGTGCGAATAAGCGGATGAGTTTACGGGCGAGGGTAAGTCGCTTTTGATAGAACTCGGTGAGGACAGGACGGAACTTTGTGAGATGGCTTGTCCCGTCCCAGACATAATCTGTGGAGGAGAAGTTGGAGTTAATGTCATCCGTGCATTCATGAGTCTGGTCGATGCGAGTATCATATCGCATGGAGAAAGTCTCCTTCTTGTCTATAGGAGCGTAAGTCAATCGATATGTGCGGTTCGTCAAGTTGCTTACCTCTAGTTTCCTGATTATTGATCTGTGTGCTTCCAACACCATGATAACCACAGAACTTGCCCGCTTTCTCAAACGAGACCCGATCTTTGGCTTCTTGCTCTTGGTTGAAGAAGGCCTTGCACTGTTCGAGAGCTTGCTCAATTAATTCTTGAGGAATGCCATGATTTTTGACGTAGAAAAAACCCGTATTCTCAGCAGCTGCTTTGATCTTGGTGGCGATGGCCTTGCGCGCGGTCGCATCCCCGTCAAGCGAGCTGAGGTCAATGACGGGCATCTCATCCAGGGTCGGAGTACGGGGTGCCCCACAGCGTACACGACGGGAAACAGGTCCGTCCGGTGTCATCAGCTGCACCGTTGTGAACGCCGAGACGGGGGCTGCGGTTTCAATTGTGGTGGTAGCCATGGTTGTTACTTGCAGTCACAAAATGTGCAAAATGCAAGTGATGAGGTGAGGTTACTGAAGATGATACTGCTTCAAAGTGGGGAAAAGCGTCAACAGATGATGATTGAGAGTCTAAAGCAATACAGAGAACTTGGTTGTCGTATGGACTTGTTATCAATGCTTAGAACACTTCGATAAGTAAGAGATCCGGAATCAACGACTTGATATAAGATGCTATCCGATTGCTTGATGCAGTTGAGTCCTTCAAGTTGCGCAATAATTGCTCAGCTGTAGGTTAGGCACAAGACGGAGACCGTCGGAGATGGGGGTCCACAACTGCCGACGGGGCCATCCGTGGCGGAGTTCCCCGTTCCCCTATCGCCAACAGATCCCCTCAAAGATCCACAGAGCTCACGATTGTATTGGCTACACTGGGCACGCAATCAGATAAACGTTGCTATCTTTTGCGGGGAACAGATAACAGCGTCACTAGTGTAACTACCCTGACCGGCGACCGTCGGACATTTCACCAGCGCCAATAGGATCAAGTCTAATACACCCGACCTTATCATTTCTAGATTCTGATTCTGGGGTTACTGAATAGAGTCTTGTGGTTGGTCTAAACTGGATATCCTGCATCTTATAAACATCAACCCTGGTCCTCCACTTACAAAACGACCAACCATTTCCAATTCTCCAGAGTCAAGCCAGCGTTTCCCATCGTCACGTTACTTCAAAGGAGAGACCATGGCTTCACTCCTCTCAAAAGCCCACGATCGTCTCCTCGTAAAAAAGCACTGCGCAGACGGAACAACTGAACCCGCCAACTTTCTCGACAATGACTCCATCCGCCCAACGCCCGTCAAGGACCGCACATGGACATCCATCACATACTCTGCTTTCTGGTTCGCAGCCACTGCAAACGTGAGCAACCTATACGCAGCTTCTACTGGCCAATCTGCTGGTCTCAGTATGTGGGAGGCTCTAGCATGTTCGCTTGGCGGTCAGTTACTCGCTGGTTGTCTCATGGCGCTGAATGGTCGTGCTGGCGCATTGTACAGAATTCCCTTCCCTGTCGCGTGTCGAGCGAGTTTTGGGACTTGGGGTGCGCTGTGGCCGACGTTTAATCGAGCTGTTATGTCGATTGTTTGGAATGGTGTGAATTCTGTGCAGGGTGCGCAGTGTTTATAGTAAGTTGACTTCAACCAACAGTCGAACCAAGAACGAACTAACCGTAGCACTTCACTACAGTGTCTTTCTCCATGCCATCTTTCCTTCTATCGAAAACATTCCCGACATCATGGGTTCCAAATCCGCCCTCAACTCGGCGCAGATGCTCTGCTTCTTCCTCTACTGGTATGCCACTACTGCCAACCAACAATCCTTCTCAATCTAACCGTGTTGTGACAGGCTCATCAACTGCGCGTTTCTCTTTGTCCCCGTCCCCCGCATGAGAAAGCTCGTCCACATCAAAGTCGCCGTCTACTTCGCCGCCACCATCGCCTTCGTGGCCTGGACACTATCAGCCTCTGGCAGCGTCCGCAAGACCTTGTCTGAACCTTCTACCGTACATGGGTCTGAGAAGTCTTGGTTGATCCTTAAGTTCTTCTTTCTAGGACTCGCCAGTTGCGGTACCTTCATCTCCAATGCATCTGATCTGCAACGCTATGCCTCTAAGCCCACCGATGTCATTGCTGGTCAAGTATTCAGTTTCCCAATGTCCAACTTCTTGGTTGGTGTGTTTGGCAACTTGATCGCGGCTGCTAGCAAGGGCATCTTTGGCGAGGTCATTTGGAACCCGCTTACCACTCTGGACATGCTCATGCAGGGTGATCGTCATACATCTGCCAACCGAGCAGGCTGTGCATTGATCTCCTTCGCTTATGTCTACTCTACTGTTTTTTCGGCAATTTTTGAGAACTCCATTCCGTGAGTCCAGCCCAGTCCCTTTCCTCAGAGACTTTTGAACTTACTGCTGACTCATTAATTTTCGCAGCGCTGGAAACGATATCGCAGCTCTCATGCCCAAGTACATCACGGTGAAGCGTGGATTCTTCATCTGTGCAAGTACGTATCTCTCGAATTTTCTCATGCCCACTAGCCACTGACTAATCACTTCTCACATAGTCATCTCATACGCAATCTGCCCATGGTATCTGCTCTCGTCCGCAGCCGTCTTCATCAACTTCCTCAGCTCCTACCAGATCTTCCTCAGCGCCATCACAGGTATTCTCATCTGCGATTACTACCTCCTCCGACGCGGCGTTTTCGACATCCCTATGCTTTACTCTGGCCACAAGGACTCTACCTACCACTTCTTTCATGGCTTTAATCTTAGAGCGTTTGCAGTCTACTTGATTGCCATTGCACCCAACTTCTATGGATTCCTGTTCCAGATGGGTGTTAGCGCACCACTGGGGATTCAGAGGTTCTACTATGTTGCCTATCCTGTGGGACTCTTGTTGGCGTTTGGAAGCTTTTGGCTCATCAACACACTCTTCCCGAGTAAGGATATTCCAAAAGTCTCGGGGTGGAAGGAGCCCAAGGACTTTGTGGAGAGCCATGATGGTACCTATGTCAATGTCGTGATTGACTCGTCTGATGCTGCCTCCGGGGATCAGGAGATGGGCAACGCCCAGAAGACTGCCATGAAGAAGTATTGAGCCACTATTAGCCTTTAATTAAATCAATACTCCTTGTTTACCCAAGTCGCGAATGATCAATCTCATCATCTGAACCGGAATAATGGTGTTGAGGCGTGAATGGTCTACTACCAAATGACTCTACTGTTGATCCCGCTCGCTCACTTCTGTTGAGGTATACTCCATCCTATTGCTCAAAGCTTCAAAAGGCGGCCACCAAACATCAAAACCAGGCAAGGTCTCTGCTTGCGTGTTCATCTCTGGTCGCGCTGCATCGTAAACCCGTTTTCTCATCATGTTCATAGCCCAGATAGAAACTGGCTCAACAACATAAGTGTCCTTTCGAAGATCCTGGACTTCTTCCATAAGACGAAAGGTCTTGTCAATGTCCTCGAGGTGGTCTGAGAACTCAACCAGCGTGACGTGTGCATATGCACCCATCAGGAAGTCGAAAGTGTGGATAATCCTTTTTTGCCTTGTCATTTCCCTGCAGAAGCGTATGATTTCGTGGCTGTGTTCTAGTATGCACTCGATCTGCTGTTCATATACCGCATTCTCACTGGCGTTATTCAAGTCTCCCTTCTGTCTTTGCGACAATTCCCATCTATTGGCTAGTAAGCCAAATGTTGAGAGAGCAAACTTCAACTTAAGATTATGGTCAAGATTAAGCACTGCGACTTGTCAGTTTCACGTAAAAATATGAGCAGTTACAGTATTAACATACGCTTTGCATTAGCAGCATGCCATTGTGTGAGGTTGCTTTGAAGTTCATTTGCCCGGATACTCCCCTCGACAATGCCTCGGTATAGGAGTATAAAAAGCTCAAGTTCGGCGACAATCTCCTTGTCGAGTTCGCTGAAGCCTTCTGTATTCTTGACTATGCCGATATAATGTGCTGCTGGGTCTATTCGCACAGCGGACAGCTTCCCTACACCGATAGTAAACCTTGCCCGCCAGTTAGTAACTTGCTGTGCATGAGGTGAGAGCTTAGATCAAGTACTTGAGATGTTGAAGGCATGTAGCATTCCATGCCAATATCCGATTTCTATCGTTCTCGGTGTAGCGTAATGACAAGGGCGATTGCTGAAGCGTAGGAAAATCCAACGATAGCATAAGGTGAAGGATGAGCGAGCCACTCAAGAGCCACGCATCGATGAAACTATCAGAGAAGCCGAGACTCAAGTTTAGAAGGCAGGTAAGAAGCATCGCGTAGAGGGAAGGTAGACTTAGAGGAGACTCGAGCGAGAGCTTTGCCAACTCAGACTTTAGGACGCCGTAGAGTGAAGTGTGAAGGTCTTTGCTGATGACGGAAGAATTTGTTTGCATACCCGCCAGCAAGCAGGTTACAGAGAGTAGATTATACTCTCCACTCAAGGCATCATCAATGGCTCTCTGTATGAAATGGAGTCGAGGGATGTTTTCCCTAGATCTGATGCACACATTAGCACAGCTCGAGGGTCCAAACTGGTGGGATGAGATTGTTTTAATTTGGAGATTAGCAGTTGCAAGTATCAACTCACGCCTCAATCAGACGCAAGCCTAGTCCATCTGAAGCCAATTGAGCCACGATGGACTCGGGTAGCTCGACGACATCATTTGGCGTTTCAGGGTTACCATTGATCCAGGTATACATCTTCCGGATGACATGAACTGGAGCGACTAGTGGATCAGGTCGAGTTGCGCTTGTTTGGTCCTCGGCGCCTGAATGAGAGACAACAGTTATCTCGGGGACCGAGGCTGTGATATTCTGTTCACTCTGTGGACCCTCTGGTGCGCGAGAGGTTGCGTTTTGGCTAAGCTCACGCACTGCGCAACGCAACTCTGCCAGCTCAGCCTCGAGGGCAGTAAACCTGGGTAAGGGTTAGACCAGATCTAAAAACAAAATGTTTGAGTTGCATACCTTTCTTCACAGTTACATGCTTGAACAAGCCTAGGAGGGCTCCTGGGATCGGTACAATCAGGCACCATGGATGTCTGGGTGACGCGATGCACATCATGGGGAAGCTCGCAAGGTAATCTGCACGTCATATTAATGAGAATTTCCTGTAATAGTATCACTGCTGAAATGACTGTAAGAAGCTGACCTCAAAGCCCTGCAGCGACTACAGACAGCAGAACCATTTGGCACTTCGCATCGTGTCTTGAGACGGCGACATGTCGGGCAAGATACTACTCGGCGACGGTGCTGAGGCATTTCTGTGGAATAGGATTTCGGAGAGTGGGCAGTTCAATATGTGTAATGTTCTGGTAGTGTACATGTGAGGCTGCAGTTTCATCAAGGTATGTAAGAGATGAGAGATTGGGGGGTAAAAAGAGGTATTTCAGATTGATGCTCCGAATTTAACCCGCTATCTGTTAGCGCCTGGACTATGATATGGTCTAGCCAGGTGAACCGCTTGTGTTTGGGTCAGCTAAAGCCTCAAGGAGCCTTCTCCGCATACTATCGTTATCTCCCCTTATCGCCCCGGATTGAACGACCACTTAAAGTAGCTTCTAAAATAAGACCAAGACGGCCCTCCCTCATACCCCTCAGGATCATGCACAATTGAAATGAATCTTAACCTAACCCATTGCCGACCATCGCGCGACCTAGGTTCTCTCTGCCGGAATAAGCTCACAGCCACAAATCTCAACTGCAAATAACACTTCTAGCCCAACATCGCGCGACCGTAGTTTCTTCCTTTCAATGACTTATCGACCTAGACCAGGAGCAAGAGGCTCCGGCTTGCGAAGCAAAACAGGCTGTGTACCATGTCGACAACGACGAAAGAAGTGCGATGAGTCTAGGCCTGTTTGCCTTGGGTGCGACAGAAATCATTTGATCTGCCAGTGGACAGCTCCATCGACCAAGTCTCCGTCTGTAGACGCGACTCTTGATCGTAGGACTCCTCAGCCAGACTACAGAGAAACAACAAGAACAACACATATCGACGAGCAACTATCTTCTCGGGCAATGCTCCCAATCACCACAAGCCTGATCGTTGTGCCAGCCCAACTCCGCAAGGGCACGAATCGGTATCTCTTCGAGCATTTTCTCCACGTCACAGCAAAACGAATGGCCGGAAGAACATACCCCGAGAATCCGTTCCTCTCTTGCAATCTCAAAATTGCTTCCGGTAGCACCATAATGCAACATGCTATCCTTGCCATCAGCGCTTCTCACTTGCTATACAAGAGGCCAGACATGGCCGAGACATGCGCATCTCATTACGCGATTGTGCTTCGATCAATGAAACATGCCGTCACACGGTGGAAGGCTCTTGATACACGCGATCAGATTGCGCTGCTGGCTACAGCCCTTGCCCTCTGCTGGTTCGAGGTTAGCCAACCTTACTGATGATGGTAAAACCACGACGCTGACTTGACTTGTCGTAGATTATCGATGTGAATGCTAGGGGTGCATTGTATCACCATCTGAACGCGAGCAAATTCATGTTTCAAACGGTCAAACGAAACCTCAAACATCATGAACCAAGCTTGTTTGGCTTCTTGGCAGAGCAATACGCGTACCTCGCCACTGTCTCCAGCATAACGTTGCGATCTACTCGTTTCGATCCAGAGATAAATCAAACCTTATCGCTGCCTTCACTGGGAGTTCTAAATCAAGGGTCCAATTTCTACGGATGCCTTTTTGGCTGTTCTCATCTTGTGTATGAAACAATCCCCTTGATATGCGACCTGGCCAAGTTACGGATCAAAGAGGGGATCGCGCCTTCACAGAAATCATACCGGCAATATGAATACATCCTTGGAGAGCTAAAAGCCTGGCGACCAACACAGGGATGTTTCTCCAAGGACTTTGGGTATGCAGGCCAGCTATATCGTGAAGCCTGTCTTATCTTTCTCGAGTCCTCCTTCCAAGGGCCTCATACACCCAGCTTGGAGCTTTATGCGGCAGTTGAACCTAGTCTGGCTTGCTTCTTGGACGTTTTTGCCAAGATGTCATATGAGTCCCCATGCTGGACGACCGTCATGTGGCCGATATTGACAGCTGGGTCGCATATGAGGTGCCTGAAACAACGAGATCAACTTTCAGATATTATACTGAACTCGACCTTTGACATGAGGGCTGTTGATAACACGCTACAACCACTGAAGCTACTTTGGGAAAAGATGGCTTTTGATGATAGTTATTATGGATCTTACGGGCTGGAAAAGGTCTTGAAAGAATGCGGGATTACGATGTGTATAGGGTGATGTTTAATACCAGTCGTCTGATACCTTACGACTACTCTCCTGATCTGACTACCTAACCCTGACTGCTGACTGATCCGTGTAAATCGACTTAGTACAAGTCGCGGAATGACTTCTCTCCCCGCAAGTAGTCTAGCGGATGCATAGCATCAACCCAGCCCAAAAACGGAGGACTCAATCCGTAGCCCATAAGCTCCAACGTATCATCATCATATGTCTCCAGCATCTTTTGAGCTGGCGCAACAAGATACTGATTCTCTTCCTGCCTCAAGAAGCTCTTGGTGTAAAAGCAGCTGTACATAAGCCTTTCCTCATCAGTAGTGGTGTTGGCCGACCCCCCATGATAACAACTCGAGAGGAACAAGAACGCATCTCCTGGTTGAAGCTCAGCGTAAAATGATAGCTTCTCTTCAGGCGGCGTCGCGAGATCCCAGAGATGAGAACCAGGGATGAAGCGGGTCGCACCATTTGCGCGAGTCGTCTTCTTTCCAGCAACGAAAAAGCCAAGCCCGGTATCATCACCGATCTTGTACTCAGATGCCATGCGGCGCTTGACGGCGTGATGATGTATCATGTCATCCCTATGAAGGTCTTGATCTCTGGCTCCTGGAGCAATGCTGAAGATGACCGTGTTGTTCAACTGAGGCTTGCTGACGAAAGTCTTCCACTCAGATCCAATCCAGCAGCTATGCGTGGACGTAAGGAGATTGTTGGCGACTGCTCGAGCAAGAGGATGCATGGCGATGGTCTTCATGTAGATGGGTGACTTGCCAGCCAGTCCCATTACTCGCTTTGTCTCCTTGGGGAAGAACTCTCCAGTCCATTCTCCGTCTGTTTGTATGAACTTTCTGGTATCTTTTTCTATCACAGCAAGGTCCTCTTCAGAAACAGCGTTTCGAATAACACAGCCACCTGCCTCGATAATGGCTTGGGTAACGGCTTCAGAGTCGGCGGCCACATTGTCAAAGACTTTGACTATCGGCACGGGGCGAGATCGGTCATCACCGTACTTTGAAACAGGGATGCAATCCTCTCGTGGTGAAAGGTCTTGAATGACAGAAGGGGCCATGATGTACGAGAGTTGCTTTGGAATAATGTGATGAGGATTCTCTTGAGCCTTGATGAAATATTTCTGTCGCTACTAGCGAAAAAAAGTAATCTTGATGATCCTTATATATATAACGAACACAGACATCATACTGATTTATCATGCTGTATCACGGCCCTCTGATCGTGCAACTTCATGCCATGGGTGTCACATCCCCTCGCAAACCGCAAACTATGGCAGCCAATCCAATCTTTTGTCGGAGCCAGTGTCTTATCTGAAGATAAGCGCGTCTTTTTGGCCGTTCTAAGTTTCCCAAATTAGGATTGGTGGGTGGCATGGCTTGGGACTTGCTTATCAACTTCCGCCCGTGCGGAGCAAGATAAGCGCGTATCATTGTAATAGAACCATTGTAGCGCCTCTCTCTGGGTTGTTAGTGCCATTTAGGCTACACATGAGTGGCTATCGTTAGGCATTTGATTGGTTTGCTATACCTTCACAACTTCATCATGAAAAAGCATCAACGTTCTGGCTCACTGTATCTAGATGGCATCGCATTCATCTCATCCAGATACAATCACATCAAAGCGAGATAAGCGCGTATTTTTTAAATGCCAACACTCATGAACTATACCAAAGTCGATAAGCGCAAATCGGTTGACTTTGGCTTCAAGGCGCCCATATCTCGGCGTAGATATCAGTGAGATACACTGCTGCTAAGACAGACGAAACGTCGATTATTAAAACCTCTCATCGTTCCTGTCCATGATGAGAGAACTTCGGTTTAATTAATAAGAGGACTGAGACCTCCGCTGCTTGAGTCATCAATACCAAGTTCTCGCCTTGCTTCTTGCAACATGTCAAAGGGTAAGTGATTAAGGTCAACTCGCCCTCCACCTAGCAGCCCCTAATACCTAAATGCAGACAATCACAAACCCGGATCCTCTATTGATGTTTCCGCAGCCGAGATATCTCCTGTCCGCCGCGACATCGGCCCTCTCCGTATAATCGCGATCGGTTTCAACATCCCCAACAGTTGGGTCGCCATCGCAGCCAGTCTATCCACCGCTCTCGCAGCAGGCGGTACAGTCAGCCTCATCTACGGGACCTTCGTTTCATGCGCCTTCTATGCCTGCGCTGCTGTGACGCTCGCCGAACTGGCCAGTGTATACCCAACTGCAGGAGGCCAGTATCATTTCACCAGCATCTTGGCCCCTGAAAGGTACCACCGTCAGTTTTCGTATGTCTGCGGTATGATATCAACGCTGTCGTGGACTATTAATGCTGCGAGCGTGGCCCTTATCGGGAGCCAGTTGCTCGTTTGCTTTCCTCAGTTCTTTAACGGTTATGAGCCGGAGAGATGGCATTTGTTTCTCATCTATCAAGGACTGAATTTGTTTTCCCTCCTTTATAACTTGTTCCTTCTCAAGCGTACAAACTGGATCCATGATTGCGCATGTACGTTCAATGCTCGTCAACTACATATCCTCTTTCTAACAGAGCCATGCAGTTATCCTCACTCTGTCAACTTTCTTCATCACATGCATCACATGTTTATCTCGAAGCAAAAAACAATCTTCAGAGTGGGTATGGACAAACTTCGAGACCGCGACTGGTTGGAATGATGGCGTTGCATTCATGACCAGTTTGGTGACACCCTGCTATATGTACGGCGGTCTGGACGCTGCCCTACATCTTGCCGAGGAGACCTTGGATGCATCGAAGACGGTCCCGCGAGCTCTTATGGCAACAATAGGCATAGGCTTTCTCACGGCGTTTACCTTCGCCGTCTCCATGGCGTACTGTATCTCTGATCTGGATGGCCTCCTTACTGCTACGTAAGCATATCCATCAACCATGGGGAACCATGACTGACCTTGACAGAATGCCCATTTTTGAGCTTTGGCGCACCGCAACACGGTCAGATGCCGCTGGAGTAACATTTCTCGTCTCACTAACGATCATCGTTATCTTTGTCCTCATCGCCATCCAACAAACGACATCTCGCCTGATATGGGCATTCGCTAGAGACCATGGCCTCTACCTCTCAAACTATCTCTCTCAACTTTCACCAAAGCTTAGGGAGATTCCTTCCAATGCACTGATCCTCAACACCGTGCTGGTGTTCTTATGTGGGTGCTTGTTTTTGGCTTCGACTGCAGCCTTCAATGCTCTTGTTGGCTCATTTCTCCTCTTGCAAATGATCTCATTTGCTTTCCCAGCTGCCCTCCTTATCTACCAGAAGCGCAGCTCAACATTTCTTCCCACACACCGTGGCTTTCGAGTTCCAGACCTCGTTGGGTGGATTTGCAACTTTGGAACTATTGTTGCGGCTGTTATTGAGCTTGTGTTCTTTGCGTTTCCCAGCTCCCTCCCCGTATCAGCCCTGTCTATGAGTGAGTCCCCTCCAGGTACCTGATTCGCTTTTCGATGGTATACTAACAGAAGAAAAGACTATGCCAGCGTTGTTCTGTTGGCTCTCTTATTGTTCTCAGTGGTCAATTGGTTCATGTTTGCGAAACAGCACTACCAAGGCCCCCGGGTTGAGCTTATGCTAAACCAAGGCATATCTCCAGATAAATGATTTAAGGAAGGTTAAATAATTGAAAGCTGAGTTACAGATGTAAGAGGTAGAGACAAAAGTCTTATACTTTAGAGAGATACTATAGATTAAACCAGTAAAAACAGTAATTATCTAATATAAGCTTATAGAGTAAAACTCTAATATTAGCTCATTAACTTGTTGCATACTTGTCTGGTCAACCTTTAAAGAGTTAGGCATATAGTTTGTCTCCACCGAAATGCACTCGTTTTCGGGCATGTCGTTCAACATGCGCTCCAGTCGATCTAACATGACTCTTGCCAGAAGCCAAAAGTCAGTTGAATGACGCATAAAACCATCTCTCCTCCACATGTTGATCCCTGGCGAGTACTCCCCCTCCCGTATGACTGTGTGGGGTTGGTGCCCATATATCTGCTCTTTATACATCTCCCAGGCGAATCTCCAATTCTGCAGAGCTATGTGGACGCTCTTGCAGTTTCCACTTGCAAACGAGTTGAATTGCATAAACAGGAGCGAATGAAATGCTTTTCAAGGTAGGGTTAGCATCTGTCCAAGCGCACTTGCATAAATGAGAGATGGGAGAGCCTAGGCTCATTTCTTACCAGCCACAACCGCAAATAGATTCAGAGGGCCAAGATCAGCAAACTGTCCTACCATGTATTCAGTCATCTCGCTCTTGCTGAAGACTCTGATTGCATTGTAAACGGTAATATTGACAGCGAACATCGCTGAAGCCATTTTTGCATTTGCTCAAAACAGTCTTGAGCGGTGGGTGCTTGAAAGACACTCTCAGGCCATGCCATATGCATGTGCATTTCCTGGATTACTATGCGAGGTGGTAGACTGTGGAATATGACGAAGCCGTGATCTAGGAGAAAGATCCAGAGAAATGTGCTGCAGGACACCTGTAAGAATACAAAATTCCCAGTCTGTGACATTAAACCGAAATGCTTACCGTATAAGCTGTTCTCTTGCGATAAAATCCGTCCAGACAAAGTCATGTGGGGTGATATGCCTATAGTCGCAATGCCTCGCTGTACTTATACCAACGTCTCGGGCGACCTATTTCTTGCGTGAGTGGTGATATTGAATTGTAAGGAGTGGATAAATCTCACCGAAACAACAGTGCTATAACGATATCTCCGAATTCTTCTCTTACTGGAGTTTGTTCCTTCCCAGTTCTGGTACATACAGACCAGATATGCGGCCTGCATAGCTTGGATCTCACTCAAGCTGCTGTTATACGCTAAAGGTATTGTGTTATCCTCAGCGTTCCTATCTTTTAAGAATTCTTGATCTGTAAAGACTATTTCCTCGACAGGACTGTACCATTGCTTTGCCTGGTCAAGATCTGAAGGATTTGGCGAAACCGAAGCGCCTAGCCATGTTAGCTATAAGAGCGATGTTGACCACCGTACGATATTGAAGCCATAAACAGGAAAGTCTCTGCTTACCGATAACAAGCATGGCGGCCATCAGACCCAACTTGCAGGACATGGGGTCAAAAGTTGGCCGATGAATGAAATTTATGTTGGGGTGCCATATTTCCCAGTACAAGGCCAGATACTTTCTTATCCTTTTTGGTGAAAAGAATTCCAGGCACTGCTGTTCCATTACGAAAGACCATTCTTGAGTGATGCAACTATTCTTAGGCTTGCTATCGAAAGCACTCTTCATCTGGAGCAGAATCTCGTAGGTTCTCAAAGTAAGAGGCTCTTGAGTGATTTGATTCTGGTTGACGGCCGACACTAAAGAGTTGGAATCAATCGTGTTGTCTGGAGACTGATGCTCTGCAGCCTCAGGCTCGTTACGCGAGAACTCGGAAACGACTTTGAGCCTGTCGCGATGAGACCCACAGTCGAATGAATGTATTAACTCGGTTTTGTTAGTGAAAATACTCAAGAAGTCGAACGAGTATGTGCCGGGGGCTTGAGCTGTTGATGAGAAGATCTCAGACAAGGACCCTGATGTATCGAAGAGGTCAAACCACGGGTAATTGCCAGCATGACTAAAAGAAAAGATGTCCGAGGCAAGGGTCGAGCTCGCTGGATCCGAGAACGATCTTGCGTCCCCAAAGGATACAGGGGAGGCCAGGGTGTCTGACCCATGGGCATCTTGAGACTGGAAAGTATTGAGAGAAGAGCCATTTAGATCCACAGACCCTTGAGGGTGATGAGAGTTCTGCTCAGCCAGGCTGGAGTTGACGCACTCGATAGACTTGCGACGGCAATTGCTACAGGGGTTCTCACCAACGCAAGTCTTCTTCTATTGGGTGCAGAAGTTACAGGCTCTCTTGCGGGAGGGAACCCGATCACCGGGGAGACAAGTCAGCTCATGCCGTCGGAGCACATCGACCTGCTGAAAGGAGCTGCTACACGGTCGGCAAGCGAAGGGCCTGGCCTGGCTGTGGGTGGCAGCGTGTCGGACCAGGTGGCTCCGACGTTTGAAGCGCTTCGAGCACAGCGAGCAGGCATGGTGGAGAGTTGTGGTCGAGGATACATGGGGCCCGCAACAAGACATGGCCGAGAATTTACAGACAGCGATGGTGGGTTTGGAAATCGACTGTCGGCGTGAGCGCGGGTCCTGGGCCTGGCCATATATTCATACCCACATAGACTACCAACTTAGCGGCGACCCACCCCCGCAATCCGGAGGGATCTCGGCAATGCGGATGGATGGGTCTTTCTTTCAGCTTTGCGGGGTAGCTACCTTGGTTCAGTACGGATATCGGTAGGGCGAGATAGATCACCAGCTGGCACAACTGTGTGAGGCGACAAGGTGTATCCAGCACACAGGAAATGTTACAAATCTCCCTAGAGCAACATGACTACGTTTGTTAGAATGACTATACCCCCAATATCGCGCATGTCGGACTAAGTGTAGCACTCGGAGCTCTTAATGTGCCAGACGCAGTCGTTGGCGGGTTCATCAAGTATCAGGTGTAGGAATGGGTGGCATATAGGATGGCCGCTTCCCACACAAATGAGATTCGAGCGGTTTCTAAAACATCAAAACGCCACCTTGAAAGTAATTTGACACAATCTACACAAGGTAGATCCCTACAGGTCAGGCACCCCTCACACTAACAGCAAACTAAGTTACCTTTCCCCATGGATACCCGGCTTCCGATCGGAGACGATGTGGGTTAACTCAAACCAGACATGGGGAACTCAAAACGATGGGAAGCAAGGCTGATGTTCAGGCAATTGTATAAGTTAAAGTCACGGCTATCTTCTTATTGTATCCTCTCACTCAAACTACATGCAGCTGCAATCAAAGCACCATGATTATTGATGTTATCTTGGAAAGATTCACTTGTGTCTCTGCCCCGGCAGCGCTGGCCCTACTGGTCAGCTCTACTGTAGCATTATGGATGATGACACTATTCTACTCTTATTACTTTCATCCATATGCCGACATCCCAGGCCCCTTTTGGGCCAAGCTATCTCGGTTTTGGCTTGTGCGCCAGGTCCTTCGAGGCGATATTCACAACACTCAGAGGGCTCGACACGAGAAATATGGTATGGTGCCTCACTTTCGCCTTATCTAGCCAGGAATGTTTACCTATCTATGTATAGGACCTATTGTGCGCATGGCGCCCGACGAAGTCTCCATTTCCGACCCGGCGGCACTCAAGGTGATATATGCTGTTAATGCCGGTTTTCACAAAGACCGAGTTTTATACCACCTTTGCTCCGCACTTGTCTCCATATGAAGATCTATTCACACAGCGGGATGAAAAGATCCATGCCCAGCGCCGCCGATTTGTCAACAATCTATATTCACTGAGTAGTATCCTGGAGTCAGAGTCATACGTCGATGCTTGCATCATGACTTTCAAGGCTCGCCTTGAGGAGTTTGTGGTTCAAAGCGATTCCTTTGACCTTGGGCTGTGGCTTCAAATGTTTGCTTTTGATGTCATCGGCGAATTGTTCGACGGAAAGCAGTTTGGATTCATGGAGGACCGTCATGACTATCAAGGCTATATCAAGACGTTGGATACACTCCTCCCAGCAGTAGCTACTTCCTGTGTCCTCCCCTTTTACTTGCGTCCCCTCCAGGTCTTGGGCCACTTGATTTCGCCACTCCACAAGGCTCTGAAGGGCTACGATGATATAGTGGTTGCCGCAAAGGAGACAGTGGCTCGCCGTCAACGCCAGGTCGATAAGGGTACTGTCGAAAGGCTAGTACAGAACCGACCGTGCTTGAAGAAATATGTTTTAGCTGACCCTTGAATTAGATCCGACCTTTTGGATAAGCTATTCAATATCGCAGGTTCAAAAGACGACTTTACTCTGGCCGACGTGGCAACCGAGGCGTGGGTGTCTCTATTTGCAGGCTCAGACACGACTGCGATCGCAATGCGTGCTATTCTGTTCCACATAATCAGAAGCCCAAAGGTATACGAGAGATTGTTAGCAGAGATTGACCAGGCTTCTGCCCAGGGACTATTAAGCAACCCTGCCAATTACTCCGAGGCTATCAAGCTACCTTACTTCATCGCTTGCTGCAAAGAAGGATTTCGTGTTCACCCAAGCGTTGGTATGTCCATGCCTCGCCATGTTCCACCCGCTGGAGTCAACATCGCCGGGCGGTACTTTCCAGGCGGCAGTCGTGTTGGCATGAGTGCGCACGTCGTACACTTTGACAAGGGCATTTTAGGATGCCGACTGCTACAACCCTGACCGATGGCTGCAGCCGGGTGCAGAGGTAATGGGGCGTTACCTGATGCATTTCGGTGCTGGGCCTCGCACCTGTGTAGGCAAGAATGTAATTCCAACCTGCTAATGTTGTTGAGGCATGTAACCCACGCTAACAATAACTATAGATTTCCATTACCGAGATCCATAAGCTTATTCCTTCTCTCCTCCAAGATTATGAGTTTCGCTTAGCTGAGCCAAACAAGGACCTGAAATACTCGAACTATTGGTTTAATAAGCAAATTGGCCTACATGTCTTGGTTAGCCAGAGGAAGAAATAATCAATCCTCTTATTAGCAGCAATATGAGGCTCACAAGTCAGACCTCAGGTTAGCAATAAACTTCTGTCTTAACATAAGAGCTACTAAAGTAGTGCTCTCAGCTTCTACTGAAATCCTGACTGCTACCTCTGTTTATCCCTAGATCCTCAACAACCAACCTGTTCAAGCGGATTTCAAGTTGCTATTATCTATATGGCAAAACAGGCGTAGCAGCCTAACTATGCTGGAGTGGAGTCGATTAAAGCGTTTCTGTAGAGTAAATGACTATAATTCAAAGCTTTCTGAATACTAAAAATGCAAGGCTAGAACAGTCGTTGTGTTCTAATGAGAAAGAAGCGATTGAGGTGTATAATCTGTACTGAATTCAGCGACTTTACGGCTGGTACAGCTCAGCCAGGTAAATTCCTCTTATTTAAGTCAACTTGTAGACCAATAAGTGTAAAGCAGTTTACGGTCATACAGACAGTCAAACAGGCGGGCGTGTCCGGCATTGGATAATCGTTACGGGAAGTTCCGGAGCCAATAGCAAGAGACAGAAATCCCAGTGCTGCTTACATCTCAATACCCCTCTTTGCATGTTCGATACTGATAAGCTATTTCAAAACTTCTCTTTGTATTCCTTGCACAGTACGTTAAAAGAGGGACTGTGGATCGGCATAATTTATGCCTCAGTGACACTAGCATCCCAAGATGTATCCGCAGTCTATTGGCACCGAGTCCTTCCGTCTCGTGTCTGTAACCATTGACTCCAATGAGCAACCCTCTCTTACTCTCAGCGAACATGAGATTCATAGTCCTGCCAGGCCGGAATACTACGCACTCTCCTATACGTGGAACCCCCCTTATATGGCTGATCCCGCATACTACGAAGACACGGATGTGCGCTATATTCTGCTCAACGGGTCCAAATTCGCTGTTAAGCCTAATCTCTACGACGCCCTCTTCCAGCTCCACCATTCTTGTCCTCAGATGCCATTCTGGATTGACGCCCTCTGCATCAACCAAACCGATTTGCAGGAGCGCAAACTCCAAGTGGGCATCATGGACCGAATCTTCGGAGGTGCCAGCCGTGTGGTTGTCTGGCTGGGGAAACCCTCTGCTAAGCTTGAGCTAGGACTTCAAGTCGCAGAACGCATAGCCAGCGTCGCTTCAATAGCTTGCAAAGCCATCGTTCGGGAGCAGAAGTATCCCCACACCCATCACCTGGAAGAAATGAAAGAGGCCTATGGACTTGATCCGTTGAGCTTCGATGACGCAGATGCCCTGGTTACGCTCTTCAGTTGCCGCTGGTTTGGGAGACAGTGGGTGATCCAGGAGGTGGCCCTAGCAGGACAGATCGAGATAATAAGCGGTGAATCGAGCGTTCCGTTTGACAGAATCGGGTCGACAGCACTGTTCTTGCACCTCAGTGGCCTGCTCGTGGGAATTGGCAACGTACTTGTCGCGGGTGGGAAAGAAATGCGTGTGTTGCAGGATATGCACCTCATGCAGACCGGGAGAACTCAGATTGTCCGCGAATGGTGTAAAGGGGATCGTAGTGAGTGGAGAGACGTTCTACATTTGGTCGACTTTACAGCCGGAATTGTCGAGAATACTGTGGCTGCCGGTCAGAGCAAGGAGAGTATGGTTGGCGTTGTTCTCCTCAAGCTGCTCATGTGGCTAGTTGGTTTCGATTGTGGAGACCGCCGCGATACTATCTACGGACTCACTGGTATAATCAGCCATGTCGTTAGCATTCACGGTCTCGACAGCATTCCCCAGAGGCTCCAGCCGGATTACACCCTCGAAACAGCCACTGTGCTCCATAACGCTGCGACGGAGATTCTGCAGGCGACTGGGAGTTTGGCTCTTCTGGGTGTTGTCAAGGACCCAGCTCTACGTGAGACGACAGGCCTGCCGTCCTGGGTCCCAGATTATCCCCCAATAATGGCGCTGAATCCAATGGCTGGGCCAAACTTCAAGTCTCTGGGTAAGTTCGATGCATCAAAATCTATAAATACAGCCACGTATGGTGTCGACTTCCATATAGACGACGAGGTCCTGCATGCCCGCGGTTTTCTCTTGGGTCGGGTTAAAGCCATGGGCGAGTCTTTGGAGCCGATGATTTCCGGTAGTCATTTCACTCAGTGCGCTGCGATGCTAGTCGACGCAGAGGAGATATATCGTTTCACGAAGCAGCCCTTCGCCGAGGCATTCTGGCGAACATTGGTGTTTGATCAGGATTTATCCGACCGCCCAGCCAAACTTCCCACGACCAAGCATTTCCAAGATATGGTAGTCATGTTGATGGCTAAAAGAATCAGCGATGAGTTCAAATCCGGGGGCAAGGACGCTGTCAAGGCACTTCTACTGACTTTGGAGGCTATGGATGCACTGGAAGCCAAACATCCGAACCAGAGTCCTTTCCCTACAACTAGGTTGCTAGCCTCATTCTGCAGTGGGTTTGGCTTCCTCCCTGAAACTAGTGACGATAAATTATGGGCACCCGAACAGAATGTGGCTTGGTTGGAATCAAAGAAGAAGAATATGGTGTTTATGTTTTCCTTGTTAAGCACTACGTTGTTCAAACGGCGGCCTGCGATTATGGACGAAGGATATTTTGCTTGTGTTTTTGAGTCTACGTTGGTGGGTGATGAGATCTGGGTTGTGTCTGGATGTCCCACGCCGCTGGTTCTGCGAAGGAAGGGTCAACAGTACAGCTTGATCGGCGAGACTTATGTTCATGGTATCATGCATGGGGAGGCTATTCATGCCAACAACGATTGGGTTCAGCTGGATATTGTATAATTCGCAATCAAGAATTATCAGTAGAATGAAATCTGAAAACCTGAAAACGAAACGCTCGCAGTTTTCGTTAGCTAAAACTTGTCAAATACTTACTCCAGTGCCATGTCAATCAAGGAGTGACGCAGCCCAGTCGTGCACAGTGGCACTTAATGACTTGAAGAATTAGTTAGCTGGATAGGGCAGCGCACATACCGCGAAGTAAAGCTCGGCCTTTCACCGATATGCAGATGAATGGCAACATTTATGAGTCCTTATGCCCTATTGAGTATAATTTACACTTGACAACATGCCCCTGGAAATATTTGGTCTCGACTCTAGAGCATCCAACGCCTGAAAAATGAAGAGTTCTTATAGGCGTGTTGGGAGTTGACTATCAACGCCACTTCGCTTCAGCCAACGCCATTATTCGCACTATTGAGCACTAGCGATTAAGGTGTAAATTAGGATTGACATCGTGTCATAATAAAGCCTTGTAGGGCCCAAGTAAACATTGAAAACCGTGACCCTTTAACTTACTGTCTTTACCGTACGAACTTGGTTACAATGAAGGCGACGCGTTTTTCTCTCACATTCGTTGTGCTTGCGCTTTGCAGCAGTGGGCACGCAGGCCCATGCAAGCCAAGGTCCTCAACAGCCCTTGTTGGAACAACTTCTACTGAAGCAACGCTTTCAGCTTCCACTGAAATCTCGACTGCCACTTCTGTCGCTGAGTCCTCGACAGCTGACCTGTCTTCAATCATTTCCGAATCCATTACTTCAACTCTCGCGGAGACATCAGATTCCCAGTTGTCCTCTTCGACTGAGCTACTCTCTTCGTCTGTTACCACCGATACTGCCACTGTGACCACTTCAGCTGCTGAGCTCTCCTCCACTGTCGAGACTCTCACCGCCTCCACTACTGCTGAGGCTATCACTACTGAGGCGACCACTACTGAAGCTCCGACAACTACCACCGCCGAGGTCTCTGTGCCCTCTAACCTCTTCCTCAACCCGTCCTTTGACGAGCCCAACGGCGATGGAGACTTTGACGGCTCACCGTGGACTCTCTCGGACAGTGTCTCTCCTCTCTCTGTCACCATCAACTCCGATCTTGCTCACTCCGGCTCCCACTCAGCGTAAGTCAGCCCTTTGTAAAAGGATATGTCCAGTAGGCTAATGCGGTTCATTCAGATACTGGTCTATCGAGAACACCGCCCAGAATGGTGTTGTAAGCCAGACTGTCGACATAGAACAGTTCGAGTTTTACACGTTGTCGTACTGGTGGTATGTCGATGAGGACACTCAACCGCAAAACATCGATTGCTATATCATCGTTGATCAAACGAGCACCGACGGACTTACATCTACCTCTGCCGGCTTCCATCCCCTCACATCCCCCCTGCCGCTCAAGACCTGGACGAAACGGGAGACTATCTTTAACTCCATCAACATTGCACCGGCGAAAATGGGGGTCTCTGTCCTATGTGGTGATAGTGCGGGCAGCGGAATCAAGGTTGCTATCGATGACGTGTACGTCGCAAAGCTTGTAACATAATGTCCAAGTTGCGGGCTAGATGTGTTGTTTACAGCCGATGCTTATGGCTGAGAGCTTAAATCAGCACAGAACTACATCGCAAAGCAAGCTTGGGAGCGTGACAACACCGGAGTTGAGCCTTGTGGCTGGGAGCTTTGTAATTGCTACAGAAGTTTGCCAGAACGCTGCCTTCTGATGTAAAGCTTCCTACTTGTATATATTATCATTCTCTAATAAGACTTTTATATTACATAGACTAGTATTTGGCAAGTTAAAGGATCTACTATGTTAGCTGTGAGCTTATTCCAGCAGAGAGAACCTAGAACCTAGAACACAGTGTAGTGCCAAAAGCCGACGCAACCAGACCTCATATTTAAGGATTTGGAGAGCCGGCTATCCGGATTTGTAACACGAACTACAGGGGGCTTCCAGCTTACACGTGACGATAAACGATATACCGCTTAATCCTAAGTCGCTGATACCTATATTACCTTGTACTATAGCCAAGGCTAATTTACTATTAGCTCAAGATCTAGGTTCTCTTTACTAGAATAAAGCTAATTTAATAAGAACCTAAACAATAATTCCTTAGCTAGCCTTTAGGGTATATAAAAGGTTACTTCTAATTCCTTAGTTAAGAAAGGTTAGCTTAACGCGCAGGCGAGAACATGTGCAGCAATGAGAAGCGGGGGCTTATATACTACCTAAATTCCAACTCTACCCCTTGTCGGCTCTGATCAGCCGAGCTCATGCAACTCCGCAGCGACTGGTATACGGGGTAAAATCTGGGGTTGACACTCTGTTATGCGGTATCATTACCCCTAAAAAGTAAAATATTTAAAATGGGGACGCGTTACTGGTTTTCTGTTCTAGATAATAGTGAAAATTTAATTTAAATGCAGTAGTTAGTAGAATCGCTTAATATCTGAAATAAAGTTACTCTCAACATCCCCTTATAATCCGCCTGCTGAAATGGCTTACAGCCAATCATACCCCCTATAACCACCAGCCTCACAGTCGCTACATCCGGTAACAGGCTGACCCTTCTGACTTAGATAGGGGTCACATCAACCCAGAAGCGAGTATCATCAGTCTTGTAAGTAGACTTTGAATCAATCTGCGCCTGGATCCACTCAACAGACTCACGGTAGAAGCGAATATCTTCCGTATTGGGGTTTGACAAGCCAGTAGCGCCGTTACGGTGACCGGCAAACCACTTATCATAACCGTAATATTCCTGGCAATCCCAACGCGAGGCAACATCAGCGTAGATATCAGAGCTGTGATTGAACTGATCAGCCAGTTACCTGGTAAACTTGACGGATGCCTTTTCCAACAGCACTTACTTAAGCTTAGCACCGTTGTTCCACTGACTTTCGGACTGTCCTACGAATCCAGCTCGCTTAGCGCAGACACGAAGCATTCCCCAGTTGACCTTGAAAACGCCAAAGTTGGCCGCGTCGAGAGTCTTGCCGTCGCCTGTGGAAACTTTAGTCTTAATAGATATATCTCTGCAGCGGGGTTTACTTACCATACTTGTAGTTGGTTGACATGTGTTCATCCTCAAGCATGGCTATAGCCAAGTCAAGGGTGTTGCCACCGGCATTCAAGATAGCCTGCTTGCGCGTACCGAGGCCGGAAACAGTGTAACTGCCACGGTCACCAGGGGCTGCGGAAGTAGCAGATGCAAGGGAAATGATAGTGAGGAGGCTGGTGAACTGCATTTTGGTAAAGACAAGGGGGTTGTTGGGTAAATAGTCTTGTATAATGCTTGAATTAGAGGATTGGCTACAGAGTAATGGACATTAAGACAGCCAGGTAGCTGTTTTATATATGAGTTTAAGTCATCATATAACGGAGTGATAGATTTACAGTAGCGGATGTACCTGCTCTCAACTCATCCGCACTCTAATTGGAAGGTCATTTACAAACCGGTAGAGTATGAGGTAGAAATGCTACCTGAAACACGTAATACATACAAAACTTGAGGGGAGATTATAAGATCTTACCATAGTTTTCCAGGAGCCGCACGATCGGGCCGAGCTAATGGAGTATAAAGTAAATTACTCCACCAACCAACAGACAGGCAAGAAATCCAGCTGCTGCTGAAATCGTTATAATTTGGCAGTCGAGCCGCACTTGGTAAGCAAACTCGCGAGGCGGGAAAGGTCCTGCTATGCCTCTTTGGGAACGGGAACTCGGTACCTGAGTTAAGTTCTAGCCTTTTTAAGAACGGAATAAACAGATCCAAAAATGCACTGTATTACATGCAAAATAACATAGTGTCAGAAACTGATGCAAGTAGGACCCCATATTAAGACATTAAGAAATATGGTATCTGGATTTATGACCCGAGCCTCGGGGGGTATTAGGCTCACTTCTGATTCGATATTATATACCGCTAGCCGCCAAGTCGGTGACACCACCGGCTCCTTCATAATATAAGCACACATCTCCTTATGCCACGCCTGATGGTGATTCACTGTCGGTTCAAGGTCATCCATTCAATCCCGCAGACTTTCACTTCTGTACAGCGTTATAAGAGATTTCAGTGGTGGCTATTAGACAAATTTCACTATGTCAAATCTGTAGGGGTAGCTTCTTTACGCTACTGTCCTTGGAACGGGCAATTATAACCCGTTCGCCCATGGTATCTACAAAGCCTCCAACCAGATCGTCTGCTGAATGATTCACAAGGACATGAGCCTCTCTATTAATGAATTACGAACTACGTATCTCTTCAGCCATCATGGTGACACTCTGTACAGTAGTCAATGTGAATCTTGCACGAGTTGGACCAGTCAATGTTGCCACAACGCGTCAAGCCATCTTGCTGTCGGCGCCTATAACGAAGTTAGCATATATCTCTCACACAAGAGTCATGTCAACTTACAGATCCTTAATATCCTTGCCCTTCATCCCGATACCATAGTCATCACAAGAGAACTGAACCGTACACCCAGCTTTTCCGAAAGTAAGCACCTTGAGAATACTTCCCATGCGCTCATAGCGAGAAACATAGTCCGTATACACAGTATCATCCTCAAACTTATTCAACGCAGCTTCGCAAGCCCCAGCAACAGCGTTGCGAACGTTCTTGTCACCACTGCTGCAGATACTCGACCCATCGCCGTTCCAGTTCGTTGCAGTAGGGAGAGGTGTTGACACAGTAGAAGCTTCGCCGAGACCGACGGTGGCGGTGACTTTGATGGTGTTGACGGCGAAGTAGCTGAGCGAGTAGGACCCGTAAACGAAAACAGTGCCGGCGTCAGTGCGGGTGAAAGGCTCGTTGAAGACAGTGGGCTCAGGTGCAGGAGGGGGAGTGGTGTATAAGCTCATAGGGAATTCGGTGTAGTCTGCGCACTGGCCTGAGATCATTGGCGCTGTGACGACGTATCGCTCTCCGTCGCTGCTGGTCTCGCAGTTACAGGCGGGAGTCTCAACGCGAGGGCCGCCGTAGGGAATGCAGGGGTAGTAAGTGCGCATGGTGGTGGTAGCAGTGGTAGAGGTGATCATGTCAGAAGAGGCGAGTTCAGTAGTAGTACCGTCTGAAGTCGTACCGGAGGACTCGTTGGAAGACTCTGTGTTGCGGGTAGTGGTGATGAGAGTGCTAGGAATGGTAGTAGTTCGCTCAGTGGTACCCTCTGAAGACGTCTCCTCAGTCTTGGCGTCACTGGTAGTCTCAGCTTCAGTAGAAGTAGCCTCACCAGGAGTCTCAGTACCAGTAGACGAAGCAGTAGGTTCCTCAGTGGTGGTAGCTCCAACACCAAGTCCCTCATCCAAAGCATCCTCAAGCGCTTCGACAGTGTCCTCATCAGGCTCAGAGTCAAAATCATCAGGAATATCGCTGTCAAGCTCTTCAATATCGAGCTCCTCACCTTCCTCAGCCTCAGCCGACACGGTTTCGGTGGAGGTAGCTTGTGTACCAGTTGCACAACTAGCGACGGTAGGACAGTCGCCAAACTCGGTGTGAGTAACGGTTCCATCGGTGGTATAGTACGAGATAGTCCTGGTGCAGTCCTCAATCTCAACAGCGGAGCAAGCCTCGGTAGTAGTGGTAGCCTCAGTCGTCTTGGTAGTTGTCTCCGCGGTGGAGGGCTCAGCGGTAGATTTCTCCTCCTCCTTGGTGGACTGCTCTTCATCTTCCTTCTTAGTCTCGTTCTTGTCATCTTCACCTTCTCCCTCACCACCGCCACCAGGGGTACCACCGCCAGCTCCAGCAGGGTTGGTACCAGGAGGAGGGGGCAGGATACCAGCAGGGAGGTTACCAGAAGGCTTCCAGAACCAACCACCAGGGAATATAACAATAGCAGCACCACCGTCGTCAGTAGTAGTCGTGGTACCAGTGAAATCAGAGTAGTCCTTGTCCTGCTCAGGGAGATAAGTCACAACAGCGCCGTTGGAACCAGTTACGATGCCATCCTCAGTTGTGGTCGGCTTGGGAGGGGCAGTAGTCTTCTCAGGCTCGTTGGGAGTACCGGTCTGGCCAGGTTCATACTTCGATGTTGGCTCATTTGAGTCAGCATCCTCGGTCGTGGGCTTAGGGCCAGGGCCCTGAGTGGTGGGCTTATCGGCCTCCTTGGAATCAGTGGTAGGCTCGGGCTCTGGCTTCTCCTCGGTCGTTGGCTCATTGTTATCGGTGGTGGACTCGACAGGGACTTGAGCCTCCTCAGAAGTGGAAACCTCAGGGGCATTCACCTCAGTAGAAATGTCGATGACGGGGGTGGGACCGGAGTCGGTCGAGACCTCAGGTCCTTTGTCAGTGGTAGGATTAGCAGCCGCAGAGGTCTCAGTAGTGGCCTCTGCGGCAGGGAGCTGAGTCGTCGGCTCAGCGGTCTGGATTGTAGGCTCAGTAGAAGCAGCAGGAGGCGCGATATCCGTGACAGCACCAGTGGTGTCGGTAGGAGCCTTAGAGGGAGCACCAACAAGTTCCGTTGAGGTATGGTCCACAGAAGCAGCGTCAGTAGACTGGGTACCAAGCTCAGTCTCTTGAGTGGTGGGGTTGGGGAACACTGGATGGCCAGTGGCGGTGTTAGCGGGGATGTCATTGTTGGTGGTAGCAGTATCAGGCAACTGCTCGGGTTGCGAAGAGGATTCAACACCAGGACCAGCAGACTCCGTTGTTCCAAATGCGGGAGGAACATTCATTGTAGGCTTTACTTCCTGACTGCTCTCCTCAGATGAAGCAGGAGCAACATTGATCTGAGTCGTCTCCTCGTCAGCAGTAGTAGTCGGGATCTCCGCATGCACTTCAGAAGTAGCAGACGAAGGAGCTTGGTCAACAACGGCCTCTGAAGAAGTTGTCTCAAGCACAGCAACTTCAGTTGAAAGCGCAACGAAGCCCAAGTCTGTTGAAGTCTCAGTACCTGTCGTTGTAGAAAGATCCTGCCCAGAGACCGCCGACAACGAAGTCGCAAGACACAGCGCAAGAACGCGCAACTTCCAAGGCTGCTGCATTATTGTAAAGAACGTGGAAAAAAGAGTGAACGACTATACCAGCATAAACGAATGAATGCGTACAGTCCAAAAGGAATGAAAGAATGTCCGTAGAGAGTCGCAAGATGCAGTGACAGAGGGAGGGCTTTCATGGGATAGACATACCATGAGGATATACCCGTCATGGCTGGCAGTGGAGCTTAATCTATCGATCCTTGAAACAAGTCAGCTTCATTAACTTACGTGAAACGTTGTGGAGCTGCTGATGCTCAGCCTTGTTGGGAGATTTGGGGCCGTGCATTGATGAGAATGCAACGGGAAGGACTCGGTGAAATTGAGTTGGACCTTGAACCTTGTAAGACAAGGCTGATCATCGATATTAATGTCGCATTAAGAATTTCATCTCGGAGCTATGTTATGCTTATTGGGTGTTGTACGGCTTTGCTGTTATGGAGATGGTGAGATGGAGCGCTCATGTTGATCCATCGGAGGACCAAATCACTTTGCCTATCACTTCCCTCCTAGTCATTGTAAGAATTCAAAGTAATTCATCCATTTTTCGAGGACTTTTCGAGTCAATAGCTTGCACAATCGTGTAGACTGTCTCAGTGGTCGCAGCCAAGTGCTGACACTTGCGCTATCTACTCAAGCTCAGATAACCGTAAATCCTTCGCTCACAGCGGCGCAACCTAAAACCTCAGCACACTTCTCCCATCTTGGTATGCGAAAACAATTGCCTTGTGAGGCACAGCTCAAAGATCGGCAACAAGCGAAATACACAACGGCACGGAATGTTGATAGTCTTGTTCTCCGTCCACTGATTATTTGTTCATGGCCGATTATTATGGAGTACCATCTTAAAGTAAACGAGCATCAACTCATCGTCTGGCCGGGCCGATACCCAATGGTCTGTTCCTTTTTTGTAAAGCCTTTCAGACTCGTCAATCAGCGTAGGATCAAAGGATGAAACCCCCAGGGCTGATTTGTGGGGGTGTCATCTTGGATAGTGGAGGCTCAGCTTATGCCAATTTACTGCAGGGGCTACATGGAGATAAACATTCAAGGATGAGACAGTCTCTGCGATTTCATTAGAATGTAATATACATACATACGCTATCGAGCTCTACCTGTTTTGGTTGCCCGTCCCTCAGTCCTTCGCTCATTTTCGCGTTCTTCTCAGACGCAGTCACTCGTTTAAACAGTCATTCTTTGCCCATCATGCGTTTGTCCAGCTTCTTGCTGGCTGCTGGTCTTTACAGCTCTGCACTAGCAGTCGAAGCTTCCTTAGATCCATGGGAAATTGACCCTAGCTGCAATGGTTTCGAGAATGACATCAAGGATGCTCTGACACAGTCAATCGATCTTGCTGATGCTGCTAGAACCAGTCTCGACTTTCTTCTTGCAAAGATGCCGGACCGAAACTCTGATCCCGACGGGGCAGTAAAGTGGGCGCGTATTTCATCGGCTGCTAATAGCATCTTTGGTCTTATGCCTAACTACAAGGGCCACGATGCTGAGACTCAAAAGTACATTGAGGATTTGCGAGGTATGTTGAAACTCTTCTTGACAATCTGGCTTTGCTGACCGTGAAAAGACATCTTCGCCAAAACGGCCAACACTCTTCCCTCATCTCAAAATAACCCCGCCAAAGGCTTCAGCCCAATCCTATCCCAGAAGCCCAACGCTAAGCCATTGATGGTCTGCGGCGACGATGTCTTCCAATGGTACGACGTTGATGACGAGCCTGAGCCTGGTGTAGGTAAGGTCAGAGACCAACCAGCCGTGAGCCGCTACATCCAAGGTGGCGGCACAATCGCAGGTGCCTTTTATTACGCCAACCGCTGGGACTTTAGACAGACCAAGGCAGCCTCTGTCGGACACTGCATTGGGAACCGAGAGGCTGTGATCTCGTCAAGCGACGATATTGTGATCATCTGTCCCAAGATGACATCTGATGCTGGAAAGGCACGTATCACGCCGAGACAGTACAAGACCTCTGCTGCTTTGGGTGATTCTATCATGGCGAACTGGGTGTCCAACCCTACCCAGCTTTACCACGAGCTCATGCACTGGTTCGGTGGTGTTGACGCCAACTTGAAGCACAGTAAGTTCTCATAGCGTTCCGTGGTCTACCGAATCTAACATGATGCAGTCATAAAGGACCAGGTCGCTGTCAACGAGAAGGGCTACCTGAGATACAAGGACAAGAACAACCAGGCCGAATACTACACCCGTCCACCTTCGCAGCAAGAACTCAACCAGAAGGGACAAAGAAAGCAGGGAGCGTGTAAGTTCAGCAACAGCAATGGGGAGAAACAGGCTAATTGTTTTAGATGGCCTCCGTTGGATCATGAACTTGGCGCGCACTTATAAAGACAAGAATGGCAACACAAGCCCTTATTCTGGTCCTAAGCTGGCCACCAAGAACGCTGACTCATTGGCAGTATTTTCCTTCATGATGTAAGTCAGTCACCCGATGTTGGAATCGATATCATTTCTAATGGAGATTCTTAGGTACCTGGATCAATTTGACTGGTCCAAGAACGGTGATGCTCAAGATTTTACCCGTCTCAGGAACAAGTTGGGGTTGAACCCTTAGGTATTGCTACGTGTTGAGATAAGTTGGATAGAATATAATATTTCGTAAATAGCGATGAAATGCAGGACCCAATTTTGGAGCAGTCATTATTTTTTAACTGTATTTTTGTAGAACCTGTTGCGTGACTTGCAGTATATAACAGTAGGGGTAAACATTAACCCCATCGCGTTACGCTAGCCTTTGGTCATGCAACTAAGCTACATACCTTACCAGGCTTACCTTGAGTAGATGGGATTGTTAATAGAAAATATAGATTATAGTATAAACTGATCTTTCAGAAATTAATGAATTCCTCTCATTGCACGAGCCGAGCGGATTCTACTCCTTAGTATCATGGGATCGGAAAGAAACCTGCCCCTCACGTGACCACAGACTAATTAATCTCATCCGCCAACTTCTCTCACTCACTCATTCTCAACATCTCACTCCAACATGGCGCCCTCAAGCCCAGTACCACCCCCGGTAGATTTTCCCTCGCCAGACTTTTCCTTCAGTGGAGGCACCTCACCAGGCTCACGTTGTATTCTCCCCATTCACTTCTAATCAAACATACGCTAATAGTTAAGCAGCATCGAGTCCACCCATTTCGCCAGATTGGGGAGAATACGATAAGGACTGGAAACACTGGAAACATTTAATCCCAAAACTACCGTCACCACGACCTCGTGCACTTACACCGCCGGGCTTCAGCGATGAAGATGATGATAAGCGTCTGCAGCGACCAGCAGCAGCGTTTCAGCAATCACTCTGGTTCAAGGTCCCTGCTAATCTAAGACGCGATATACTTCGGCTGGCGTTTGGGGATAGGCGTGTTCACATGCATCTCGCTTTTGACGCTTCTCGTCGTGCCCCAGAGGATACGGACGATCTTGGAGCTTATGAACTAGGTGATCCGGAAGACGGTGATGCCCCAGGCCTACGGAGAAAGCTCTGGTCTTGGAATGGATGTATCTGCGCTCGGAAGTATGATCTAGAGCTAGGACCCATGACGCGCGGTGGCCTCAACCCAGGTCCGTGGATCGACCGCTGCTGTGATCCGATCAACGTCCCAAAGCCACGGCCCGAAAATATCGGGATAATGGGCTGGCTACAGTCCTGTCGGCAAAAGTACGTCAGCATTCTCTATCTACAAATGAGAACCAACTAACATTATGGGCAGCTACGCAGAGACGATTGATATTTTATACTTGACAAACACCATCATTATCTCCGATGAAGCAACAATCACGGAACTCCCATCGCTTATACCGCACCACCATCTCACCAAGATCACCTCCCTCGAGATCAAAGCCCCCATAACCAAAGATAATGTCCTCGAGGATGTCACCAACCTCATTCTTCCCGACCCGCAGTCTCCCCGCTTCCTGAACCTCAAACGTCTCTACGTCTCAATGGAATGGAGCGGGGTGAACGTCAGCGATCCAGATCCAGATGAACTAATCGCATCATTCGATACCTTGGCGCGAACAGTAGAAGACTGCTCTTTCGCTATCCCCATGGAGTGGTTTTCTCGTATCTCGTGGGGTCAGATGCGAAGCGCAACTACAGGAAGACAGATCACCTACAGTCAGTTTTGGCGTACGCTGGGGAATGCCGAGGGAGACAAGGACGGGTATGAGGGCGGGCTTGATGTCATACAGCTACCGTATGTTGATAGCTACCCGAGGCCTCCGTATCATTTAGAGAGTCCTGGCGCCGGGTATTGGATTCTGGAGGCGAGTGAGATGTCGTTGAGTACGCATTATGACTTTCTTACTGGGCACTATGATACTGGCTAGAGCGACTTTAGATGTAACCTCTTGTATGGAGGGGCCTACAGGCATCTAACTCCTGATGACAGAGACTTTTGTTAAGCCGTGCTATAAAAGCAATGAATGAGCATTCTGCAATCCCAGTCGCGGATTTAGAGACTAAATGTGTCGTAGAGTGAATTTACAATGATTTGATCGGCGGCATGCTTCCGACTAAAGCAGTCACTTGATACTAAGAAACGTGGCTTGGCATCAGCTGACATCCAAACACCAACATTATCACTAGCATCATCCTATGAAAGTGACATATCAACATTCTATATTTCCGACACCACCCTCAACTCGACGTTTCTATATCCGACGTCTCCACTTGCTAACCATAAAGTTCGTCTGACTGATCGAATAGTAAGCATAGATTACGTAGATCGTGGATCCCAAATTCCCACTTATTTCCTAGCTTTCGTCTTTTTGTGCACCCTAACGCTAGTCTAAGCCTCGGGCCAACTGCCGCCGATGGGGTAGCCAAGGAGCGGGGTGAGTTTGACTCTTATGGTCGGCAAGTGCACCTTATCTACTGAATTTATATAAACACTGCCTCTACCGTTTCCGCCAGTCCCGGATCTTGCTCCCTCTACGCTCTGTTCAACTGATCACTTCATTCAGAATTATTCATCATGGCGCCATCAGAGGATTATCAGAACATCTTTCACTGGGCAGAGACCCAAAAGGATGGAAGTATCCCCTCATTTGCGACTCGAAAGAATGATCCGTATACGTACCTCTCTGGCTTCAACAACCATCATGAATCAGAGGCTATTCCTGGGACTATCCCCCACGGACAGAACAGTCCGCGATGTGTCAGATTCGGCCTATACGCTGAACAGATGACCACGTCGTTTGGTGCTTCTCGCCAAGCTAATAAAAACTCGTGGCTGTACCGAGCAAGACCTGCTGTTGCTCACCAAGGATTCGTGAGTCTTAACGCCTCTTTGAGATTACTTTACTAACGTAGGTAGACGGATATGCCCAAAGTCGAAGGGACAGAGAGCTGCTTTCTGCCTCTTAACCCAGCCGTCAGAATCTCACCAACTCAATTAGCCTGGGTACTTAAACCACCATCCCACCTCTACCACTATCGGCTAACACCCCAAGCTCCCCTTTGACATCTCCGAAGGCACCGACTTCATCTCTGGCCTCCGCACAATCGCCGGCTCAGGTACATCCCCCTCCCCTCCCCCTCACTCATCACCTCTAACCATCCCCAGGCGATCCTACCCTCCGCGAAGGTCTAGCAACACACATCTTCTCCACCACAAAG
>NW_023501566.1:0-26883 GCF_013396195.1 Fusarium tjaetaba
GCCACAGAGAGGCCCCCCCCCCATCCCCCCTCTCACCACGTTGATCATGTCGCCCAATACGACATGACGGAGTGAGCAGACGACAAAATACATGTACATGGAAAGGAACAGAATAGGATAGACAAGTAGTAAGAGTTTAATTAGAGTTCTTAAATACTCACAATCAATAATATCGTTATACTCTCGTGCTCACCCACTAGCAACAATTACACTTTTCATGGTCATATGTTTCAACTGTCACGGATCCTTCGGGGTTCTGACGCCAAACTGCTAAACTGCTAGCTCATGACAAGGGTCTCCCTGACGACTCATATCTAAGTCCATCGGTAGTGTGTGTGTGTGTGTGTTGTGCTGTACACATACTGTCCTGTATGTGTCCTGGTGGCTGAGTAGAGGCGAGCACTACACCAATACGGTCATCCAAGAGCACGACAGAGTGCATACAATCCTCAATTCTCATCATGATCGTCAAACATCACTTCCATTATGCTAACTTCTGTCTCTGACAACTCAATCAACTCGCCATGCTTGACATCATGATATTCATCTACAACACCTTTTCCCATACAGATAAAGTAGAACAAAGACCAACCACACAACTCTATCGTGCCAGAGTCCTGTCCATCAAAACGCCCGCATAATGTCACACCCATACATATTATGTTCTGTCTTTCCTTCTTTCTTTCGTTCCTTCGTCCTCAGCTCCCACTCCAGTAAGACTAAAGCTTCAACTGCATGTCGCCACGCTCCTCTTTTGTACAACCATCAACACATTCCAACATGCTTCCATTCACTTTCATGCATGCATCTCCGTCGTATGTATGCGTGCACCTCGTCATCCCAGTTTCCCCCGCAGGGCGTCCACCTCTCGTTGTAGGGCGTCCAGGTCAGCCAAGATGTCAACACTCTTCCCTGGCTCGTTTGCCGATTGCGGAGATGTGGGACCCGAGCCGACTGTCGCTGCGACACTGTCAGGCTCCTCCTCGGCCACTTGACTCGATCCAGCCTTCCCTACACCATCAAGACTCGTCCTCCGAGGTCCATCGACGCTGCCACGGCTGCTGCCTCGTTGCCTTCGAGGTGGTGGAGGGGGTGCCATCTGATTATGAGGTTTTGCTTCAAATGAGATCCGCCGACTAGTGCTTTCAACACTTCTGATACTCGCAGGTCGTCGGACAGATGTGTTTCGCGCAGGTGGTGGAGGTGGAGCCCAGGATTTTGTTGTCGTCACGGGCTGATGTGTTCCTGATTGCGTATCTCTCGGAGGTGTTAACTCGACTGTGGAAGATTGACGCAGCTGTGATGGCGTAGAGGTGGTGCTCATATCGACATCCAGGGATGGAGCCGGAGATGATGACGATTGGCTCAGATCCGTGAGGCTTGAGGCCACCCCCAATGGTATCTGCGTCGACTGTCTCGAGGTGTGATGAGATCTTGGTGGCGGTGGTGGAGGTGCTGCTGCATGTGAGTCACGTCGGTTGTGCTCAGGTCGGAATCTCATAGACGATGACCGTGACAAGTTCTCTTCATTGTGCACAAATTGCTGCTGTGTCAAGCCTAGACCAGACGCATAGACCTTGCTCTCTCCTCTCGCGTGACCTCGTCGAGGTGGTGGTGCAGGAACCGCTTTTCGGCTGCCGCCTGATGGTTCTGGCGATGCTAATCCCACATCACCTTCGGCCTCTGGTACTTTACCAGCTGCTTCACGGTCAAACGGCGAGTCGCCTCCTTCTTCCATACTTCTTCGCACCGGCGCTGGCGGAAGCGGTTTGTTCATATCTGATGACAGTGTCGCAAGAGGTTCTCGAGATGCATGACCAACCAGATCCAGCTTGATGGACTTGCCATGTCGCGAGCTAGGTGGCGGCGGCGGTCTCTTGCTGTTCTTTGAGCTCAGTTGAGCAGAAGCGCTTGAGTCAGAAACGTTCTCTTGGTCAATATCATCTTCCGGTGTATCCGAAGCTTCTTCAGATATGAGAGATGCTTCTTGGAGTGCATTCTCGGGGGCCGATATATCTTTGGAATCATCATATGAGATTCTTCGGAAAACAGACGGTCGGTCTTTTGCGTTCTTGGCTGGTGGCGGCATTGACTGTCGGATTTTCGGCGGCGAAGACTTGTCCGACTCCGTATTACCCGTCATCAGTAATCGTTTGAAAGAATTGACGTCCAGAGACCTTCTGGCTGTATTGGCAGCTTTGAGCGCATGGCCTTCTTCTTTGCGCTCATGCTCAAGCTTTTGTTCTGCGACGGGAGAATCAACACTGCGTAATGTCTTGCTGAATGGGTTTCCTATGCCCTGACCGCCATTCGGAGCATAGCCACGGGCAGCCGCAGCTACCATTTCGCGGTCGCTATCGTCGGTAGACGTCGCATCGAACGGATCGTCCTCATTTTGTTGGTTCGCAGTCTGTTGCGCTATAGAAGGTGCCGCAAATGCCCACTCGGGAGAGTCGGGAGACAGCGGCGGGGGTGATAGTACGCGGACTTTTTTCGTAATCTTAGATTTCGAGTCAATTTTTGAAGAGCCAACTTGCTGGAAGCTAGTCGGAGGCGGAGGAGTAGGTGCTGTTTCAATTTGATCGAGAGCAGGGAATCGAGAAGCAGCGGAGGATGTTGAGTTGGGAAAAGAAGCTGAGTCTACCGTAATGGCGGCACTCTTGCGAAACGGATTAGACGATGCCATAGTGACTAGATTCTCTGCGCAATCAGCTCAGGTGATCTTTTTAGGCGTGCTTCGTCTCGTTCTGCTATAGTTCGAGCTTATCGTCTGCGTCACGGGGGAGATGGAAAGGTGATTCTGATGCGATAATAGGTCAAGGCGCATGCAAACAGAGACTGCCCGCCATCTTCGGCACAGCCGGGCAAGAGCTTGGGTTGGCGGCCAAGACAGGAAAACCGAGTGGAGGAGATTAGGCGGCAATGGAAGTGATGATAACAGCGCAGCGCAGATGAGACGGAAACGAGGCAGAACAAGACGATAGTGGATTTTTGAGGTTAACGAAGCACAGGTCTTGTAGGCAAGGTAAGGTACTGTAGATGGGTAGGTAGGTACGGAGTAGCCTTGTGAGGAAATGAGGTTCAGGCGTAACACAGCGCAGCAAGTGGCCCCCGGAACGATCGGTCAGGAGCTGGAGGGGGACGTCGCAGCAAGATTGCTAAGGCACACGCAGCCTGAAGTGTTGCTTGTACCAAACGAGGTCTTGAGTCACTGGGGAAAGGAAAAGAAATCTGGCGATGCCACTCAAGAGGTGTCCAAAGTGGGCTGAAGTCGTCAGCGCCTTCAGGCCCCAGGGCCAATATCTTATCGCTAACGGTGCCTGGACCCAGCACAGAATCGAGTCACTTTCAGGGGGATGAACGGTCCGTGGCACGAAACAGAAGCCTATCTTAGGCTGGACAGGACAGGATAGGACAGGGGAGAGAGGCAACGAACAGAGTCAGTCAACTCAAGAGAACGAAACAGAACGAACAGGCGATGATCATTGACGGGCATGAAGAAGCACGGGCCAGCCGGGAGCTTACGAGGGGCAGAAATACCGCTGACGTTGGGCATTGTGAGGTGGTCCCTACATACAAGCAGGATACGTACTGTCATAGCTCTTCGCTCGGTAATCTGTGCTGCAAGGAAGTACAGGTACGAGCGTTTGGTTAAGCTACACGTTGGGGACCTGAGGCACGTGAGTTGTGACGACAGGTCGATCTGGAGCTGAAATGTCTCATCTCACGCCCCGGACAATACATACGGTTTCGAAATAGACGCTGAGATCCAATGTGTGTGTGTGTGTCTTGCTGACTAGGTATGTGCGAAGAGTACTGTGAACTCTATATCTTGGCCGTATAGCCGTCAAATAAGTTATCGTGTTATCCGTGAGAGGCACTCTTTACGAGACTGTTCTGAGTATTCCTAAGTATTCTCCTACTCACATCTTCAGCATGAGCTAGTAGACTTGAGAGGTGAGTTGTCCTTTTAAAGAGACACCACGGGTGTCAACACAAAAGTTTCATGGTTCCACTTTTCTCGACTACAATTCCTCACCAGAAGGTCAGCGACACACTCAACCATGATATGGCGGCGAGTGCCAACACCTCAGCCAAGGCGGGATGGCAACGATGATGAAAGACTAGAAAGCTCTTGTCTCGAAGCAATAATTCTATTGTGGCGAGTAAGGCTAGGAATGTGTACTCGCGCTTAAGAAAGTAACTGCGAATACGAATATACTTTACGGATACCGAGACTCACTTACACGCAGAACAACGCTGACGCGTAAATGCTCTACATTTTCAGACCACCAACAGGCAACTATCGTCTTAGATCGCGCTCATTTCATACCCATCCAAAGAGTTAGACGCTCAAGACCACCTTTTTCCTCCACGTAGTCTGTTGTTTCGTTCGTCAGTCAGAACTTGTTGGCGACCCACGTGAACCCCCCCTGGCAAAGCCTGAGTCGAGACACGCTTCACCTCAACCCACGTCAACAAGCCCTAAGACAGCGCGTTTGGGTGACGCGCTCGCTCATACCTCACAGGATATCCGAAAATCATTAATTATCATATAATCAAGAGGAATTTTGAAAATTGTTCATTGCGTAGTTCAAATAGAATAACTCAAAACAGCGACAGTGGTATGTATAATTGCAAGCAACCAACCCCCCTTCCTCACCCACAACCGAGACTTTTGCCCTCTCCAAAAACACGCCGACCGTCCCCTCCAGCATTGTTTCAGACCATGACACACCGTAAGAAGACTCTGTCATGTTATATAAGATAATACAGGGGACAAAATCGCATAGAAATGACCCTCACTTCTAGTGTACCACCTCCAACATAATGAGATGACTGAGGGTAGAATCATACAGACGCGAGTCTCCGCGTGCACGTGTAAACAAACAGCCGATAATCCCGCGCTCCGAACCAAACCATCAAAATACCAGTAGCCGTACTTTCCGTACCCTTGCCGTGAACAGATCCTTTAACGCCGTGGCCGTCATTAATTAAAGTTCAATACTGCTCAGCGTCATTTACGCCTTAGCAGCGGCCTTCTTGGGTGCTGCCTTCTTAGGTGCAGTAGTCTTCTTTGGGGCTGCTGTCTTGGGGGTCTTGGTGACGCGACCTGTCTTTGTCTTTGTGAGAGCGGTCTCGGGCTTCTCAGCCTTGTCGGCCTGGGTAGAATGTTAGAGGATGTGGTCCAAGAGCAGCTAAGTCAGCACGTACCTTCTTGGGAGCAGGAGACTTCTTGGAAGCAGCGGACTTCTTGGCAGTAGCAGGCTTCTCAGCCTTCTCGATCTTTTCAGCCTTCTTCTCGGTAGTCTTCTTCTCAGCGGCGGCCTTCTTGGGGGCAGCAGCCTTCTTCTCGGTAGCAGCCTTCTTGGGGGCGGTGGTCTTCTTAGCAGCGGTCTTCTTGACGGCAGGCTTCTCCGCGGCCTCCTTCTTCTCGGCGGCAGGCTTCTTAGGAGCAGCGGGCTTCTTAGCCTCAGGCTGCTTCTTGGCGAGCTTGGTACCACCGGAAGGACCCTTGGGCTGCTCAAAGACACCCTTGTCGACACCGGCCTTCAAGGCCTTGTTGAAGAGAGAGTCGAACATGTTGTCGGTAACATTGAGAGTGTTGTTGGCCTTGACATACTTCTTCAATGATTGACGGCTGCGTGGCGAGTCAGCAACTGGTGGGAAAAGAGGGAAGGGAAAGGCGACAACGTGAATGTGTTGCGCGACGAGGATAAATGAAAAGTGAAGCTTACCTAGAGCCCTTTCGGTCCTTGAGCTGTTGGATGCAAAGAAAACACGTTAGTGAGTGAAACCGAATGAAAGAGAATGAGCGAGGTAAAATGGTCGGTAGGCCGCGTGGCGATAGCCTCATCCGCGACCGAAGACTGAGTGCGCGATGGTGGACGCGACATGAATGGGGAGCTTTCAGAATTCACATACGTTGACAATGGCATCAGTGATCATGTCCTGAGATTAAAATGTTAGCTACCAATCGAGAAGAAATATCTCGAGACTGAATGAACTCACCTGATAGCTGGCATGGCCAGACTTCTTGGGAGCGGCGGCAGCGGCTTTGGGAGGCATTGTGGTGGATTATGTGGGTTGAGATGACTTGAATAAAGACGTGTAGTTGAGACGATAAATGAGACGCGACAAAGACGTTTTGGAGATTGAAGGCTTTGGAAGACGTTTAAGGGACTGGAGAGCAAACGACGAGTAGAACTATCTTGGTCGGGCGCGTGGAGGGGACGGGTCATGTTTATATATTCGGCGGGGGCAGAGCGCAATCACTCTCCTCCCCAAGGCGCCTGCGCTGCTCTCTTCTTACTTACATCTTTGCAACTCTCCCGTCTTGCTCACCTGCCATGGGCCCACTTGCCCCGATTGGGAGGAGGGGCATTTTAAAGCGCCACACTAAAAATGCGTATGCACACTTAGCACCCGCTGGCATGCCATTGCACAAAACAGCGCACAAGAGCGACGGGATCTTCATAGAACACGTGAACTTTCTTATCGCGCTTCTGGATTGGCCGAAGCTCACTGCATAACTCACAATCTCTTGCACTATTTGGGTCCAGCCACACCCAAGCTCATCAAAGTTAGAGAGATGCCAAGCCTGGACCCTCCAAGATATGGCACTTGAGAAAATGGGGCACCCAAAAATGCCAAAATAATCCTGGGCAAGTGACCATTTTTCTGATTGGCCAGCCCAGACATCACCTCGGGTGAGGTGTACCTCTGTGTGATCTAGAGTCTGGCAAAATGCGAGCGCAACTCATGCCCCCGAGCATCCATTTCCCTCGATTCTCTCGCTTCTTCGACGGCCATTGTCCAAGAGATGAATGACTCGATTCCTTTGTCTTCTTGCGAGTCTCGGGCAATCTTTTGCGTTCCAAATTAGGTGGAAGATTCGCTGACTTGCTGCGACTGATATATGAGGCTTCCTTCGCGCTCGAGAACCGTTGAGCGGCGATTGAATGAGCCATGCTCGTTGTCGCATTCCGATTTACGACTCTTACAGTAATGAATCTGCTCCTGTGAAGCTTTTTAGTGCGTTTGTAAGAAACAGCGACCACGATAGTGTAATTTCTACGTTGTTCCGGCTCGATTCCATAACTATATGATCCATATCGCTCAAGGTCACTCCCAAGTCCATTTCTCAACATCGCGTGTCGTTTCTGAAGCTATCCGCATCCCACCACTGTCTAATCGTTAAACCACCACACACCACACCACAAGCCAATTTTGCATCATTTAGTCGTCGGAAAGTATGCAGATGCAACTTGAGTACATTTTCACTTTTTTTCGTTGAATAAAATATCACCATCGGCTCTTGAGAGGGCGAAGATGTTGCATCACGACTTACACGGTCGGAGGCGTCAAAGAAGCAACACATAATGGAGAATATTCTACGGTTCGCATTCACACATCTCAAGATCTCTCATTTAGGTGCTATTTTCGATCTCCGCTTCGTTATTTTCTTCCATTTGATGAATTTTACTTTTTTATATTAGATTTCCCTACACTTATGGTAAACTACTCAATGTATGTATATTATTCATACTCAGCCAAGCGGGTGAGACAGATCTGACTTGGGGCGGTTGCAATTCTTCGTCATTATTAATTGGTCTTCGACTTATTTACAACACTTAGGGAGGGAGAAGGTCAAAATCTCGCAACCTCGTCGTAACAGTATTACCAGCCACTTGAGGATTTACCTCAGGCCTCATCGTCGCAATTGACGCGTTACGTCAAGTGAGGGGCAGGACGTGGCATCATGAGAGCTTGCGCCCAACTCAACAGCCTTATCGTCTGGGCACTAAATCATATAAAACATACGCCAACTTTACAAACATCTGGCTATCTTGATATGCGGTTTATCGACCTTGATTTGAGATCTGTAGTCTACACTATTTTTGCTCGCCGCTATGTCAGTGATCAGGACGTGATTATACACCCCACCCGATCGCGGGCTTCTCATGGCATGGCTTGGGCTTGTCTCCAAACAGTAACACTATTGATTCATTTATGGGCCTATTTTTTTTTTCGAGAGTCGGTGTTTGCTTCGGTTGAGTTTTTGGTGAAGGGTTACCTCCATTCTGCAATGGTCTTTATCTTGTTTTCCGACGACAGAGCTTATAGTGAATCAATATGACAATATTACCTCCGTCACTACGACAGCCAGTACAACTTCTAACGACAACAAATATAGTAAAACAGCAAGCAGAGGTACCTGAAACAAAATAGAAAGACGGAGTACTCTCAAGTTCTCCCACGAGCTTACAAGAAAACGGTGCAGTTACACAAAAGCCAAAAGCCAACGACTTCATAGGTGTAGGTTAGCATTAACACATAGGCCGGGTTCCCTCCCAAGTTGAGCATGGTAAGCAACTTTGCTACTTTTCATATTATTCTGGAAGTCTCTGTTAATGGATATATTCATACAAAAAATCGTTTACGCAGCTGTTGAGCGAGACCTATGGCATCATATCGTTGGTTATGCGCATCATTACTTACACTTGTCAATTGCTATGTTGAAGCATCACATGACCCATCTTATAGATCACCGTCCGCCTGTACAGTGTATTTTCTAATTTATACTCCAAGCCTTACCAATCAGAGTAAGGTGGGACACGGAACACGATCGCCCAGAATGTCCAACCGGAAGGTGCACCAGAAAAGGCCAGCGAGGCAGGCAGGACACCTATCATCAACGATAGCATCTCGATTCTGCTCCTGAAATCTTCGGTGAAGAAAAAAGAAGATCTTCAGCTTGGGTGCGGACTTGGGAGACCATGTTCGTGATTTTCTGCATATAATTTCCTTGTCGAATTCTCTTGTCTCATGTTATTCAAGCTTTAGCTACCGCCTTCCATCATCCTACCTTACGGACGGTACATTTCATTGCCCCACGTCTCCTTTACTGGGCACACGCTCATCCGATAGATCGATACTCGTCCTCGATACTTTCGTCCCTTTCGCTTCTCGAGCCTCAACGTCGCAATGGCCGACTACGCTCAGTACCACGCTCTTGGACACGGCGAGGTTATCGACCCCAATGATCCTAACCGAACATCTCAACCCTCTGCGCAACAGTTCCAACCGCCAATCGCTCCCTCACCTTACCAACAACAAGCATCACCATATGGAGCACCCCAATATCTTGGAGGCCAGCAAGCGCCTCCTTCTATGACTGGCTCTCCCGCACCAGCTCCTGGATACGGTTATGCACCTCCTCAGGCTCAGGCTCCTCCAGGTCAAGCTCCTCCACCACAAGATGCTACACTGGCTGCTCAGCTTGGTGGAATGAACTTGGGAGATGGACATGGCACAGCGAGAAGGAAGAAGAAGGATCGTCATGCATACCATACCGTTGAACCTACCGGTTCCTCGCAAGCCTTCAATGGCATGCCTCCCCAGGGAACCTCGGCTACACAGTTCCTAGACAGCGTCCCTGGCGGTCCCGGGTTTGGAGGTCAATTTGGCAGCCCCCAGGGAACCCCTCAGATGCAAAGTCAGAGCCAGTTTAGTACGCCAGTTAACCCGGCATTTGGTCCTGGTCCTGTTGCTGGAACACCCGGTGTCGGCGAGGGCCTCGGTACAGCCTCAGTGTCTACCAGCGGACCCAAGGGAGTGTCACCTGACGACATGCCCAGCGTACCGGCCTCGCGAGATGCCATCCAGCAGTACTACCTCAAGAACGTCTATCCCACCTTCGAACGACATGTTCCTCCTCCCTCGACCGTTTCCTTTGTTGCCTACGACCAGGGCAACTCGTCACCGAAGTACACTCGACTCACACTCAACAACATCCCCACTACTCAGGACGCTCTGCAGGCTACCGGCCTTTCCCTGGGTCTCTTGCTGCAGCCGCTAGCTCCTCTGCAGGCTGGAGAAGCCGAAATTCCTGTCCTCGACTTTGGTGAAGCAGGGCCCCCACGATGCAGACGATGCCGAGCTTATATGAACCCCTTTATGATGTTCCGTTCAGGTGGAAACAAATTTGTCTGCAACCTCTGCGCATATCCCAACGATACTCCTCCCGAATATTTCTCTGCGACCAACCCACAAGGTGTCCGAGTTGATCGCGACACTCGACCCGAGCTTCACCAAGGAACTGTAGAGTTTGTGGTGCCTAAAGAGTACTGGACCAGGGAGCCCGTGGGATTGCGATGGTTATTCCTTATCGATGTAACCCAAGAATCCTACAACAAGGGTTATGTCGAGGCTTTCTGCGAGGGTATCCGTGTTGCTCTATACGGTGGTGAAGATCAAGAGTTGGATGAGAATGGAGAGCCGAAACGTAGGATACCAGAAGGCGCCAAGGTTGGATTCGTCACGTACGACAAGGACATTCACTTCTACAATGTCAACGTGAGTTAAAGATGATACTTATACTGTCGCTTTTACTAACTGTCTACAGCCTGCCCTGGATCAAGCGCAGATGATGATCATGCCTGACCTTGAGGACCCCTTTGTGCCCCTGAGCGAGGGACTCTTTGTCGACCCATATGAATCCAAGGATGTGATCACATCTCTGCTTACTAGGCTTCCGGATATGTTCTCCACCATCAAAAATCCCGAGCCCGCCCTTCTCGCCGCCCTGAACTCAGCACTTGCCGCCCTCGAGGCGACGGGAGGTAAGGTTGTGGCATCATGCTCTGCGCTGCCAACATGGGGCCCTGGTCGTCTCTTCATGCGTGACAATGGAAATCACCCTGGAGGTGAAATCGACAAGAAGCTCTACACAACTGAGCACCCGGCCTGGAAGAAGGTTGCCGAGAAGATGGCTGCTTCCGGTGTCGGTGCTGATTTCTTCCTTGCTGCTCCTTCTGGTGGTTATCTTGATATTGCGACTATTGGTAGGCCCAGTCCTTCAAAGTGTCATAAACTCATGCTAAGCTAATTTTCCTCTAGGTCATGTTTCCTCAACCACTGGCGGAGAGACCTTTTACTACCCTAACTTCATCGCTGCGAGGGATAGCCGAAAGTTATCACTCGAGATCTCACACGCCGTGACCAGAGAGACTGGTTTCCAAGCTCTTATGAAGGTCCGATGCTCTAACGGCCTACAAGTCTCGGGCTACCATGGCAACTTTATCCAACACACCTTTGGTGCCGACTTGGAAATTGGTGTTATTGATGCTGATAAGGCAATGGGTGTCAGCTTTAGTTACGATGGCAAGCTGGACCCCAAGCTTGATGCTCACTTCCAGTCTGCCCTTCTTTATACGACGGCTTCAGGCGAACGACGCGTGCGATGTTCAAATGTTATTGCTAGCGTTACAGAAACCTCTAAGGAATCGGGTGCGCGTGAACAGGGTATTCGTGAGTGCCTCAAGTTTGTTGATCAGGACGCTGTCATTGGTATGCTGGCCAAGGAAGCCAGCACGAAGTTGGCGACTACATCAAGTAACCTCAAGGATATCCGTCACTGGCTAAGTGAGAAGGCTATCGACGTTCTTGCCTGCTATCGAAAGCATGCCGCTCAGCAGCATCCTCCAGGACAGCTTGTTATGCCTGAGCGATTAAAGGAGTACTGCATGTACCTTCTTGGTCTCCTCAAGTGCCGAGCACTCAAGGGAGGTGTCGAGAACTCAGACCGCAGAGTTCACGAGATGCGGATGCTTCGTTCTATGGGTGCTCTCGAGCTGAGCCTGTATCTGTACCCCCGAATGATTCCTATCCACAACCTCGCACCCGAAGAGGGCTTCGCCGACCCCGAGACAGGCCATCTCAAGATGCCCCCTGCGATCCGCACATCGTTCTCACGAGTTGAGCCTGGTGGCGTGTATCTGGTTGACAATGGCCAACAGTGCCTCCTTTGGTTCCACTCACAGACTTCTCCTAACCTCATTTCTGATCTGTTTGGTGAAGACAAGGACTCCCTCAAGAGTCTTGACCCCTACACATCAGCTCTACCACTGCTCGAGACTCACCTCAACGCTCAAGTCCGCAACATTATCGAGTTCCTCCGAACGATGCGTGGTTCAAAGGGTCTCACTATCCAGCTCGCTCGACAAGGCATTGACGGCGCCGAGTTTGACTTTGCCCGTATGCTCGTGGAAGATCGTAACAACGAGGCTCAGAGTTACGTGGATTGGCTGGTACACATTCACAAGGGTGTTCAGTTGGAGGTAAGTTTCATCTAATCATGACTTGTCAACAGAAAGGTCTAACACGCATTGTAGCTGAGCGGGCAACGTAAGAAGGAGGGCGAGGAGCACACGGCGGCAAGCTTGTCAAACTTTGCAGGTTTGAGACCAGCCTATTGGTAGTTGAAAAAGTCCAGCAACTTAATAGAATCGGATCTTGATAACAGCGGTCGTTTATCTTATGGAGTAATGTAACAGAAACAAGCAAAAGACTTTGGTGGGGGAGACGGGATGAGAGGACAGATGATGATTTGGTTAACAGGTAGCGGGTAGCACGAACACACCGACACATTATCGTCGAGTCCATCTCAGTCTTGTCACGGACACTGTCCTTCCTGTCTGTTGTTGCACGATACATGTGTCCATCCGTAACATGGAAGACACTCAAGTATACAGTTTACACCGCAACATTGTCTTCATGCTTGTCTTTGATCTTGCAAAGACAACAGAGCAAGGCTGGCTGTATGTGTTTCTCCCTTGCAGGAAAAGTCACTCTGTTGTCACCTCGCCAATCTCTTTTTCAGGCGGTCAGTCAGATTTTTGTGTTACTGCATCTCGCCTCTTTGCATGACTCTCCTCTGCATGACTCCTCTGAAACAAAAACCCTCCCACACCTTACAGCTTGTTTTTACTCTCTTTGTTATTATCATAGTCTATCCTTAACTTTCTGTGTATGTATCCCCCCTTCACCGTTCTTTGCGCCTCGTGGAAAAGTGTCTGCGATGTAACGAGATGCTGATGTCGTGTAATGGTGTGGCAATCGAGATTTGTGCAACAGTCCGAGAGAGCAAGCAATGTTTATTTGACAAGGTTTTGGATACAAGATTTGAAGAGGCGGTGGAGAAGGGAACACAGAGATTGAGATGCATATATACGGAGTACAGCTGGAGACAACATGTTACAAGCCCATGGGGAAGCATATCACTATACGTACGTGTTGTATGTAACTCAAAACCCTTGCTTGCCAATGTCTCGTCTTATTCATCAGATAGGTTCTCTGCGGGACATGATCTGCCGCTAGTAACTTAAGTACTGTACTCCCATGATCGTCGACGTGCATTTGCGTCTGCATCTGCTGCAGTTGTCCAAGCCAAGTTGAGTGTAGTCTTCTTTTCCCCTGCGGCCATCCGCGGCTAAATGCTCGCCTGTCGTTACACGCGAGGCTGAACTTCAAGCGCTTCATGATATACGTATATATCTTTGATCGATGAGTTGTTGGGGGCTTGACTCAGGGGGGTGCGTTATCTTGCATTGGTAGTTTGATGATCGTGTTGAGATCACTGCTGAATCCTCGATTACCCCCTTCAGAAGATACTGGTATATTCCCGACGTCGGTAGTCAGCCTCATATGATTCATGATTAATTAGGCACCTAGATATGACCTATCAAGTTGACTCGTATGTTTGAAAGTCATCCAATCTTCTGAGCCACGTCAGATCAAGTTTCTGCCTTCACACGAACATCCGAGGAAATTTGGGAGAAGCAAGTCCGAACAAGTCTAAACTTAATACTCAGCCCTGACATTTGTTTCGTTTAGAAAAGTACGCTACGCATCGATCCTCCGGCTGCTTCGGGGGTACCCGCATGTACGTAGTGACTACAGTGCAAGCCAGGGTTCAACTACGTTCAAAGAGAGCTGATAGGTGGGTCATATGAGACGAATAGTCTTGCGTATATAAATCACCCTATTTAGTTGAAACAGAAGGGATTCGGCAAGGGAATGTTTCTTCCAATGAACCCTAGCATCCAGATACCGTGCCTTGGAATCTCAGTCAGTGCTTGAGGACCGATAGGGTGCTCACATCTCAGCCTGACTAGGGTCTTGGCCGAGTTCATCCCACATCCAACCCTCGAGCGGCACTGTAGATCGAGGCTGTGAAAGGGCATGCAGTGTTTCCGTGTGCGACATGAGATAGCAACAAGATTCCCTAAACAGCTGAGCTAAATATATATGTGACACACCCAACGCCGATACCATCATTTATTCGTCGTGATACAGGAGCCTGACAGGGCCACTTGTAGATCGGGAATCAATAAGGCGCCAGACACAACCCCCAAACACCAAGAAAAAGAAAATCCTTGTCAAATGACCAGAACCAACAATAGCAAAGAACCAACATGACTCCTGTAACACTGCATATACCCTGACTTCGTCTGGTCTCTGTTCCATAGATTCCTCGTCCCTTGCATTGCCTCATAATTGGCCTTGGACGATTGATCGTCGAGGTTGGTATCGTTATGCGCTCGCTGACTTTTCGTCGTTCCTCGGTTGACCGCCAGAATGCGGGAAAGTACAGTTGAAATAAAACAAAAAAAAGAAACGTTTCGCAAGGGTCCCGCCAAGTCGGTCGGCCTCAAAAAATGACTAACTCTTAGAGTCATCATAGGCTCATCTTCCTGAGACAAGTTTTTCTTTGTTGACAAACTCGACTCAAGATTTCCGCTGGTACGGCTCTCGGGTTGGCAAGCCGTGTTCTGGAATCTGTCTCAGATTGATACAAACTAAATCATGTTGTAATCATGTTAAGTCCATATCGTGGGTCAGGCTGTCGCAGAACTCGGTCGACCTCACTCGCACTAAAGACGTGCTCGAAAATTTCACGATCAGCGGGAGCACTACTGTGACTTTTGCTTGACCCAGACGAGCTGGAGGATCCAGTCCTAGATTTGCCCTTGTTCTCCTTCTTGGTAATCTCGTCCATGATGTGGCGCATTGTGCTTTGTAGGGGGTCTTCAAAGACAAAGACAACGTAGGCAAACTGTCCTCGAAGGTCGGGATCGAAGAGCAATACATCCCGCCAGAGCTCTGCCAGCTCTTGGGGAGGATTGCGGTAGCCATTGCCCAAGCCAAAGTCCCCAATGACAACACGGTCATATCCGTTGTAAAGACAGATACGAAGAGCTCCGCGAAGCTTATCACGAGTCATCTCACGTTCCTCTGCAAAAGAGTACTTGAGCCCGTTGTCTTTGAGTTTGGGCCATCGGGTTGGTGGTACCGACACGACGGGTAGGTCAAACCAGCTCTCCAGCCTGTCGTAGCGGTCATGTGGTCCACGGCAAACCACAACAGCATCAGATAAGATGCCACCCTGTGATGGGATCGGGTAGTTGTTGGGCTCCGGCGAGTTCGGCCATGGCGTGTTCAATGTGGCTGAGAGGTTACTTCGGCGGCATAACTTCTCCTCATATCCGACGCATCCAGTTTCCCAGTCACCTCCGGGCCTCCGTTCATTCGCAGCACATATGAACGGAATCCGCACTCGAGGACCTCCCATAGCCTCGCTTTGTTGTGTGTCCATGGCTGCATATGTCAATGCCTTCATGACTGGGTCTCCCACTTCGATTCTGAAGGAGGGTGGCCGAGTCGTAGGCTTCTGACGCTGGATGGCGAGTTGCATGATGGGCTGTCTATAGAGGTAAGAGTATGGTGGGAAAACTTCCCCGTAGTTCTTTTTGACAAGTGGAATGAAGTTCCTCTTGGTATCAGCTGCGACCTCTGAAGGCCGCACCCGGCTGGATCTTGGAGGAGCCATGATGAAGGTGTTGGATGTGTGAGCAAGCAATACGGACTTGTGCTGCTTTAAACAAGCTTGTAGTCAGGGCGCTATCAAACCAATGACGCCAATAGTGAGAGAATAAGTGCTAAGTCTGAGATGCCTAGCTTGATGAGGAAGAGCAGTGAAAGTGAGTGGCAGTGGGTTGATGAGGTCTGAAGGGCTGGGAATAAGGACTACGATGGAGGGTAGGAAGGTCTTATATGGACACTCGGCCGTGAGTCTGAAGAAACAACACGGCGGAGGAATCTGTCACCGGACATGATCCAAGGACTCATATTCTGGTTGACTGGCTTCTCCGGGACAAGCGAGTGAGGGAGGGATGGGCACTGGGCTGTGTGACCCAACATGTGCAAGATCTGAACCACTTGTTTAGAACAGACTCGGCCTGAGGCGAGGCAACAAGCCAAAGAATGAGCAGAAGAAAAACAGACCAGCATCACTTTATGGGTACGGCAAGACTTGGGTGCCAAAAACGGGGACGTTTCGCTTGACAACATGACCTAGCAGGCATATAGGTCTTGTACAGACGAGTTTAGGATGTACGAGCTGCAAATGGTACAGGGCAGCTCGAAAAAGCAAATGCAGGGCCAGACGAATCAAGACAAGCCATAAGAAGGGACAAGAAAAGGGCCCATCAGAGGGCTCAGGGACTGGGAACCACGTATCGTAGTCGACCGGGGATCTGTGCCGTACCAGATCGCAGCCCACCATCACAGGCGTACAGTGCAGTAAGGGCACCAACATCCAAGTTGACGGAACCAGGGTGGGCTACACTGAGCCTCCAATATCGGGAACCGTGGAGCATCTGCAAGATCTCACGGGGACACAGGCGGCGCCGCCATCTCAAGACGGAGGTAGCAACCACGCTGGTTGGGCTGTTTGACGACAAGGACCATAGAGGAGGGTGATCTTTATCGGCGAGCCTGAGACAGAACTGGCCGGGACATTGTTGCGAATCAAGATCTGTGGCACCCTTTCATCTCGCCTGGTGGAAGCTTGTGTCCAAGCGGATACCTAGGGCGGCGGACCAAAACCAACTTGTGAGAGAAAGAGACAAGAAACGAGGGTGAAGTGTGGATGTGATTGTGATTGTGGGGTGATTTGTGACGACGAGGCTCAGCTAAGCTATGGGGGCCCGAGAAAATGGAAAAGTGAAGAAGATGGTACGGAGTAGTAGTCTAGGATTGGCATGGGTTTCGGAGAAGTGACTGACGGCATCGACAAGGTCGATTCATGCATTCATTGATCGTGTGCGGGCGGATATCCCAGCTAGCCTCATCAGTTACATACTGTACCTAGATATGTACAGGATCCGTACATACATACAGCCAGTTCTGTACGATAGGGATTCCCACATGCTGGGGCTGGCTGGGGCGGAAGCTGTGCAGAGTGCGCAATCGATCGGTTCAAGATGTGAGACATGGAAAACCGCATAAAACCCAGTCACGATGCCTGGGCTGAGACAGGGTTGGTACCGGGGCAAGATGCTACTGTATGCTACCTAGAGTGCGGGAGGTTGCGGTGTGGGCTGCTTGCTTTTTCTTGGACCGAATGATGTCGGGATCTGTCTCTTGTTTTGGTGTGAGGAAATCGGTGAGTTCGCATTTTTTGGCTTCGAACTAGTCGAGAGAAACACGCTTGTTTCGATTGGGTGGGTTGGTGTCTAGCTGTGTCTCGTGAGAAGTGCGGTTGTAGAGGGTGAGTGGACGCAATATCTGATTGGAGTATTGACGAGAACATGGTCACTGACGTTTGTTTGATAGGATTTTCTGATGACCTACCTAGGTATGTATGTACAGTCTAGGCGGTGATGAACTGTGGCCTGAGAGTGAGATCTCAAAGTGGATGCATGGTTCATTGCAATCGAGGTTGTTGAGGTGGAAGAGAACTTAAGAGAAGAGAATATGTCTTGAACTGGAGATGAAACTGTAGTAAGGTATCCCTGAAACCGATGTGGAAAGGAAGGGGCACTGTCTGATATCCCTTCCCAAATTTCCATGTATTACCTTGTCCCTTCCTTTTTCCATTCCAGCTGAGAATTTATTTTTGCCTTCCCCAGTTGGCAGTTGCTTTGTCGATGTGACGAAATGAGGTAGCTCTAGCTCGATTAGCTTCAAGCAAGGAAAGCGCGTCCCGGTAGACTGGCTCGGGTCGTGCACCTGCACCTGCACCTGCCTGAACAACGATACGCACACCAGGGACTAAGTTAGCCTAGCGACCCAGCAATTTGGTGAGTGTGAGGTGCGTGCGTGAGGTAGGTAGTCTACCTTAACCGTCTCGCTGGTAAAGTCCTTAAGGCACCGCCGGTAATAGACGATAAGATCAAAACCACATAAAACAAACAAACAAACAACTCTAACCTAAACCGTTTCCAAGAGCCACCACACACACACTGATACCTAGAGCTTCAGAGCTCCTAGAAGAGATGCCTCCTCCTACGTAAGGCCTCTTACAAGTAGTACCTATCTAGGGCGTCTCGACTGTTGCAGCCAGCCACTCTGAGTTGGTCAGCATGACATCGACACCTCTACAGGACATCCCCCGATCTCAGCTCCAGCTCGTCCCAGCAAAATGGAGATCCGATGCGGTACATCTCTCTTAAGGGCCCGCCGCTTGACCAGAACGGGAGCCCAACTTCGAGCCCGCCATCCTCATCGGGCTCTGCTTTCGTATTCAATCGATAGTACCTGACGGCAAGGCGATTAGGTTACCCTAGACCAGCCCGTGATATTTCCAAAATTTCTCCACAGCCAACCATTCTTCCATCGAAACTTGGTATCCCTTGCGTTGGACGCCACGATACTACTTCAGCCCATCTCACTCACCGACAAAAGTCGTAATCATTTCTACATCATTACGCGCATGTTTCCGATTTGAGGCGGATCTGGTTCCCAACATAGCAAATTCGGGCTCCATGATTGGGTGTTGAGGAAAGGCACTTCCCAGCGTTAGCTTCTGCTGCTTGCATCTTAGAACGACCAACTGACTCGTCATCTCTCATAATGAGATCGTTTCGTGCATCGAGAGTGCCAAGATTGGGAAGACCATGGCCCCAAATAAGGCCGTATGCGGTCAAGGTTCCTCCTGGCGAGTGTCAGAAGGATATCAAAACTGTGGCTGAGCTTAAAGCTTGGGGCCCATCGGCCCATGTGCCTGATGTCGAAGTTTGCGGATGGGTCAGATCAGTGCGGAAGAGCTCAGGGGTACGCTTTGTCGACATCACCGATGGATCGTCCATGCGACCTGTTCAGGTGGTCGTGGACAAGAATCTAGCCACGGAGTATGTAGGTCTTGAGTCACATATATTGACACTGGACTGACTTGTCCACAGTATGCGTCCAGGCGCAGCTGTCCGCTTAAAAGGAACATGGGTTGATGAGAGCAGAAAACAGTCTGCCATCAATGGGACAACTCAGGCTTCGAGCAAGGGCGAAACGTCAATAAGCTCAGAACAGCCAGAGCTTAAGGTCTCAGAGGTGGAGGTTCTCGGAGGCTCTGATCCTATGGTACGTTCATCAAGAGCATCAGTATATCACAGATCAGGCCTTTTCTTACACATATCTAGACCTATCCGATCCAGAACAAATATCAGACCCCTGAAAGTCTTCGCACTATCTCACATCTGCGGCCAAGAACGCCCCTGAACTCAACAATGCTACGATTTCGATCAGATGCTACCGCCATGCTCACGCAGTTCTTCTTCCGTGAGCGTTTTCAGCAAACGCACCCTCCTGTCATTACTTCCTCTGATTGCGAGGGTGCTGGAGAAGCATTTGCTGTTAAAGCATCTTCTCCTGACGAGTTCTTCCGTGATCCCAAGTATCTGACTGTCTCTTCTCAGCTCCATCTTGAGGCTCTCGCTCAGGCGCTCGGCAACGTCTGGACCTTATCCCCAACATTTCGTGCCGAGCAGAGTGATACGTCGAGACATCTCAGCGAGTTTTACATGCTCGAGGCTGAGATGAGCTTCGTTGATGATATGGAGGAAGTCATGAACCTAGCACAGCGCATGCTGAACTCGATGGCCAGTGAGTTGAAGGAGCTGAATGCTGCAAAGGAGCTTGAGCAGAACCGAGTTGACTCGAAGGAACCTTCCGAGCGCCTGGCATTTAACGACCTAGTTGACCAGGAACAACTGGATCGTCGATGGCGAGGTATGCTCACCACCAAGACATGGCCTAGAATCACATACAGTGAGGCTCTTGAGATTCTCAAGCCTATTGCCGACCAATTTGAGCACAAGCCTACATGGGGTTCTGGTCTGCAATCGGAACATGAGAAGTACCTCGCTGAGAAGATAGGTTACGACGAGGCCACGGATGCATACGTTCCAATCTTCATAACACAGTATCCGCGGGATATCAAGGCATTCTACATGCGCCAGTCATCCTCGTCTCCGGCTTCGGGTCTGACAGTGGACTGTTTTGACCTCCTGGTTCCTCATCTGGGTGAACTGGCTGGCGGCTCTATGCGTGAGAACCGTCTGCCTCAACTTGAGGAGAACATGCGGGCCCTTGGTCTAGAAGTTCCCAGCAAGCGTTCCGACAAGGGCAAGGAGCTGGCCTGGTATCTCGACCTGCGTCGCTGGGGTTGCCCCCCTCACGGTGGCTTCGGACTTGGTTTCGACCGACTTCTAAGCTACCTCACTGGCGTGCCCAACGTCCGTGATGTCGTCCCCTTTCCACGCCACTACCATCGATGCGACTGCTAAGCGCTGATCCGGACTTGCACATCTCCTCTCATTTTCATTGCATCTGCCGCCCAAATACGGCCTTCACCGTCTTTCCACGCCTAACAGGGCATTCTCGTTAATGCCTGCCTACCTTGGATAGCCCTCCGCCTTCAGAGATACGTCCATTTCAGCGAGCAATTTGATACTATGTCTTTTTGCCGTGACACGTTGCGCACACCAAAGCAAGCGACACTTGTGTATCCCGTCAGGGCAAACGGTCACGAGATATGCACCGTCTCCTCTTTCCCGTGGGAACATGCATGGACCGCGAGTACTGTGTGACACAGCGATGGGCTCTCAGGGCATCTCAGCTGTGTGGGCCCAGATACGGTGAAGAGGAGCTCCTGAGTTGACTCGGATGAGTGCATGCAATGTTTGCACGATCTAGGTTTACTGCGCCTGGCCGACGGGGAGAGCGCTGGATCTTCCGATGGCGAGGACGAGGACGAGGGCGGGATCTGCTAGAGATCGAGACAAGGAGCTGGGGTCTTTCAGATCTCTGATTCATGTTTATATCGTCGTATCTAGAGGACTGTGTATCACTCTGTGATGGATTGGTCACGATATGATAAGCCAAAACTTAGAAAAAGCACACGGGTTTTTGTTGCTTCTGCTTGAGCTCAACTTGATCGCGAACACTGGCGATGGAGCATGCTGGTGCGTACCAGGTACTATCTCGTTGTTGTCTTTCGGGTTGTCTGTGGTCGTGGAACTATTGACGGGAGTGACGTGACCACTGCTACGTTAATCTTACCTGCTTGTAACGTCTGGTAATCTTCGTAGCTTGTAGACAGCTTACTTTTCATTCCTGGAGGAACTTTCCTAGTGTGGCCTTGGCAGATCTTAATACAGCTGCTGTCTTGTATGTGCCGTGGCATGGTGTTCAAGGGACTCGTTATGCCAAGAGACTACATCCAGTTATTTAGTATCATAGATACCGCTGATGCTGTAGGTTCATACTGAATCTTGGCTTCTGTTAATAACGGGCAATGACTAGTGTAGCATGTTGTACGCATTACTCCTAACTCGATGGCGGTCACGATACCTTCCGGGGCAAGGTTCGACTTGGGTTCCAGAAGACCTGGCTGGTGAATAACATGCTTCCTGGATGTACAAGTGCGAATGTTGTATCGAGCCTATGACGAGCAGATATGTTTTCCCTCATTAGTCTTGTGGTAATGGAGACAACTCAGGAGACTCTCCTCGTCAAGAACAACATCAGGGGAGCACGAATATTAAGCCCCGTGATTATTTAGGTATACTCTCCAGGTAGACCCCAACAGCGGGACTGACCGACTTCGATACAGTCAATTTGGGACGACCAGATACACATATACAATACCAACGATGGAGTTACTCTGTTACGACCTCTCGTACACCACAACTTACCTACCCTAAAGCCATCGTGACTATGACTAACATAGTCCAGTTCAACACCAAGCAATACGTGAATAGATTTCCCCGCCAAATGTCTGTAACGGCAGTTCCCACATGTTTCTGGTATTAGTTTCAAGCTCGTAGCATTGCAAGAGACCACGTATCGTAATTCGAGCAATCCATCAATTAGAAGGCACTCCTCCGGAAGTACGGCCCCCAATCAGCCAGGGGTTGGTGAAGGAATCTGGATAAACGGCAACAGAGGCAGTGATAGCGCCAAACAGAAATCTGATAGCCCGAAACTCCGCCACCACGAAATCCAGCGAGAGCGAGCCAACGGCTGAGGTGCCATCCACCAGTCGTATCGCTTGTTTGCAAACCCGCGTTTCATGGGACGGCTTTGACGGCACGGAGCAGGGCATACTGGTACATAGCACCGAATGAGGAGGCTAGCGGTGGAAATAAGGTAGAGGGCTTTTACCAACATTGGCAGTTGGTGATAATAAGCATATCTGTCCATCTTGCGGCGCATGCCATCATCCCGCGGCACAGCGACCCAGAGATCGTGCCGACGCAGCCGTTATTGGGGGGTGTAGGTGTCTAATAAGGAGAAGTGGACGGGTTATTTCCGCAGCTTCACCATCTGTAACTGTACTGTACTGAAGATGGATAAAACGGCAACGCTCGGTGTAATAGCGATAAGTTTACCTATCACCGTTGATAGCGATGGGACTTTGACGTCCTGCAGAGAGAGAAATAGAAGGAAATAACGGGTCTTGGAACAACAGGACTCGGCCGTGCCAAGCACCGAATCTTTCGGCCCTTTATTACCGTTGGTCGTATTCAGTGAGTGACGGAGGGAGCTGCAAGCAACTTGTTTCCAGAAGCATTATTAGCAAGCCCTGATTTGGAAGCCGACCTGTAATGTAATGTCCACCGTAAACTCGAGACGTAAAACTGGTTCTCTCCAAATGCCTTGTACGTATAAATCGGTTATAACGGCGTCGCTGGTGCGGCGTCTCTTTATTGACTATCTCCGGTTTTGCCGGGTCCCGCGCAATCTTTTCTCTTTTCGACGTCTCATGTCAAAATTCCATGGGCACGTTAAGTTCAGTTGAGTTAGTCAACTCTACCGCAAAAGTGCCTGTCCTCCACTCGACTCGCTCGATGCCTGCGAAACACGAGACACCTGAAGAGGCCGGGGGTCTCGTCTTTGTCACTTACTGCTTTGAGCAACCCCCCTCTTCAGAGTTGGAAAATAAGCTTAAGATGGATCACGGTATGGGACAGGGTTGTTTGATAGGAACTCTGGTTTTTTTTTTTTTCGGCAGTCAACGACTTTTTCAAGTATATTAATTCAGGTACATTAGTGAGTGATCTATGAATCATTTGCTGATGTATTGACTTTCTCCCCTTCTTTTCTCGTATTTCACTGGCATGGAACTGAGACAACTGCAAACATCAATAAACCAAAACCACGCAAAATGGATGATTGATGCCGACTTATCCATGAGACCCCTTGCTCGGGAAATGGGCACACATTCCGTTAGATAATACAGTATCCGCTAGTGGAACCTCTGACGATAGAGGTAGGTCGTAGGTCTAAGTATCGGTCGGTAACGCTTTGATCTCTCTCTGGTGATCCATCATCGTAGATTTTTTCTGACTCTTCTCCTTCTTTTTTCTCTCTCGGTCTCCTCTTTTTCTCTCCTTGGATCCACGGATTTGTTCCATTTTCCTTCTTTCGCCCCATCATCGTGCAAACCATTTCGTCATACGTGACAAATAGCTTCATCTTGACCATGTCACCTGTTTTGCTTTATTTTTATTTTTATTTTTATTTTATTATTCTTCGATACGGGGACCCATCTGATCATTCTAAAAAGACAACCTTTGCCTATCAAGGGCAATAATTGGACTGCTGTAATTCGTCTCATCGTAACATACCCCGTCCAATCAGGTCGCGTTGGTGACCCCCTTTTCAGCCTCATCTGACAGAAGGTCTGGACCCCTCGACGGGCAGATTTCAGTGGTTATGCTTACCTCTATTGCTTGTTGGTTACGGGCTAGCCTGAGCTTAAAAGACACCGAGAGTCCTGTCTGCCTGCCTGCCTGCCTGCCTGTCTGAGTAAATGGCAAGGTACGGAGTACCATGCCATGAACGACCTTATTTAGCCAAAACCGAACAAACCTAGTGCTGTCAGTACCACGCGCCCAACGCCCGCCGCCGCTTCTCGGCGTTATATCACATTCACCAAAGATCCTGGCGGTGTTTTTGAGTTAAGAAGAAAAAGATACGCCAGGGGATCGGGTTTAACACTTTCTCATTTTTTTGTGCCTCGTTTTATCCCAGTGCAATAATGCATGGCGCCCAGTCCAGACTCTGACGATAGATGAGTCTCGGCGAACCTTGGCGGGGGCCAAGATGGACGGACTTTTGGCTCAAGATACCAAGCAAAGCAAATGGCGTTCGCTCTAAGCGAGGTCAAAGTCATTCGTGGCGGCGATGGCTTGGTTTGCAGCGTAGCTTTCCTTGAGGCTTGTCACGATGCAGAGTAACGTGTGATGACTTTGAGCCTGCCAAGTTGCACTAATCACTTAAACTGGTGGGTTTCTGTGGCCCATTCCTTGGATCAACAGGTCACGGAACCTTTATCTGTCAGAATTTTAACCTCGTGGTTTCGGTGACAATTAAGCTTAGCATCAGGGTTTGCCGTAGTACGTACGAGTAAGTCGATTGGGCATTTGGTGATTGGGTTCTCACCGTATTATGATGTATGGTGTCATGGTTAAGGATACCAGGCTGGCAGGCAGCATAGTGATAATATCGATGCCAGCGAATGAATGGACATGAATATTGGTTTATTCTTTGCTGAGCCACCACATTTGACGATATAGGGTAACATGTTAACAACCCCTTTATCTGCCTCAACCTTGTCGGCTGGACGGGTAGATCGGCGACACTTGGGTTAACTATGCTATGGTCTGATTACTGATTGGGGTTGGCAAAAGGTCAGAGTCACAATGGCACAGACTCGACAGAATAACCAAAGTCTCGACAAGATTGCTACAGAGCAATATCTGGCAGCGGGAGACCTGTCGAGCCAATCATGGCGGTTCAAGGGATTATGATGCGATGGTTAAAACAAATAAGCATGCAGCCACCGAGCGCCAAGCTTTTTATCGGGCTGCACGGTAAAAATTTAAAAACAGAGACAAAAAGCTTCGCCCGCTGAGGGAGGGAGGGTCAGAGTTCACCAAGTGAGCGTGTGGCGTCAGCCGAGTCATTACGGACAGGGATCTGAACGGACAGATCGGCACGCGAGAATTAGAAATATGGAGAGGCCCTGTCTAGCGTGACACCTTAAGTCCTTAACAGCACATGGACAAGCTTCGAGATGCCGATATATCCAGATGGTGACATTGGTTAGACTCCGCCATGACGATTACGGCCTATTTCCTACCGCTATTGCTTCGGGACGTCTTGCGTGTGATTTAGAACACAACTTACACAACTCACGGTGACTAGAGTGACAACTGCACAACAGCAAATCGCCTATTCACCATCACCTCTTCCTCTTGGCAACAGAACCTGTCCGCGGTTAGCGGCCTCTTAGCAAAAAGCCAAGACAAATCCTTGATCCACCCGGCACCGCGAACACGCCCGGGAATAAGACTCTCAGTGAGGTGTGCCCCAGATAATGCCATTGGATTGCAATCGTAATCAGAATCAGAAACGCCCATTTTTGTTTCCGCTACGTACTAGACCACCCCTGCAAAGCCAAAAAGCCAAGACGGTTGCGACGGCATCTCGCAACCATACCAAGACCACATCTCGCAAGCCACCGGCTCCAATTGACGGCCAACCATGTGTCCACTGTCCTCTTTTGCGGGCTCAGGCAGGGTCTACCTGGACGCTGAGCACATTATCTCCTCCTGGATGAGCGTCGCTGCGGCCTTGGGATTGGAAGACGCGGCTACTTCTCGTCACTTGCTGCTTGTAGGGACACGCCCCCGGGCGGAATGACACCCGTGCCAAGCAAGTGGCTGACAACGCTTAAATTCATGCTTAAACCAGGGCGTTTCCCTTTGCTCGAATGAGAGGCCGCCTGACCCAAGGTACCACCTGCGCCGAGCCCTGCCCGATCCGTCTTGGCAGTCGTGAAGGAATCAGTATTTTATTAATTGTGCGACTCGTAAAGTGAGAAAACGCCATTGTCTTTTCCGCGGGCATAGACAATTTCCATGGCATCAGTGACAGTATTCTTGGCGGTATCAGCTGCTTAGAACCAGGCAGTTTTGCTCAACCACACAAGCATTGGCACTCTACACAAGACGCTTCACTAAAAACAACAGCGCTGCTGACTGACAAGGTTTCCCGCCGAGCCTTGGTACATAATCCTCACAATCCATCGTTGTTTCATCAACATGGCAATGTAATTGGAGCGTCTCGCCTGTCGTATTCCATCCTTGGTACTTGGCTGGGTTGCGCGTTAGTGTGTACCGTCCAGAGCCGATTTTCCGAGCTCAACCCTCAGACGACCAGCAGCTCAAATGGCCTTCCTCTCGCGTCAATTTCAAACAAACATGGGTCGTTGGTGCATGTATTTATTGTCTGCACAGTCACTTCAGTACATTACATTACATCTTGGCTCTGTGACACAGCAGAGTAGTATCCATAGGCCAAGCTTTAGACAAGTCTGAAAAAGCAGGGAGTTGGAGGCTTGAGCACTGGCACAAGACGCATGGCATGGCATATGATGTCGATCCTGATGCGTCAAGCCTCAGCACTCAAAACATCCAACTCCCGTTCCAGCCGAGGGCGGTGACAATCAACAACTTACAGTAGACACAGATCCAGTGGTTCACAGGGAGAGATAGTGATTCTTACAGCACATCGAAAGGGCCGTGGCTCTAGAAACACACCGAGACAGAGACGAGACATTAACAAACGCCCAGCTCGGCACCGCGGCACAGTCGACGTCATGTCCTGGGGACGGGGGACGTGAGGAATGGGGGACTTTGTCTCCAGCGGGGCAAAACCGCCGATTTTCCCGAGTTGACCTCATCCCAGGCC
>NW_023501567.1:0-12693 GCF_013396195.1 Fusarium tjaetaba
ATACTATTAACTATTAAGAGACATAAGTTTAAGTATTACACAGCCTAAAGCCTTATATACTCTATAAATATAAAATTAATATAGATTAATTCCTCTATTTAAAACTATAAATTATTATATTACTATAGAAACTTAAAAAGAAATATAACTAATAATTTAATTTTATATATTCTTTACATATATACGTAAGAGAAGTATAAAATAGAATAGTATTAATACTACTTTATATTTAAGATTAATAGAGCTAAATAGTTTAAGGCAGTTAATATTCTATAAGTTAAAGCCTGCTATACTGTTAGTATATATATAAGAGTCTAAGAAAGAAGGATAGGGTTAATGAATGCTTTAAGCATTAATAGTCTGAATATACCCTATAGACCTATAGAGCCTTATGTGGCTTCCTTGGCATTTTATTCGATGATAACCGCTCCCGCTGTAGCTCAAAACCTTTCGCTTACGGATTACAGTACAATGATGGATGCTATGCCCAGGGATTAAGATCTCCTCCTCCAGGGAGAGACTCATCAACCTCGATTACCCCAACGGCTGGCAAAGGTTCATTTCGTTCGGCACTTACAAGGCTTATCTTGACGCCAGTACGCCTGGCCATGAGGTACGAATCTGCATTTCCCTCCAGTCCCTAGCGTGACGGCCATCAGCATACAAAGCTCACATAAAGACAGCTCAAACACCTTATTAGACTCACTCACGAGCACCAACGTCCCGACCGAGACCAATACATCTGTGTCTTAACGGATCGAGTCGACGAAGGCAGCCTGGACCAGTTCACCATTAATGAAGGGGCCGACATTCACATGCCATTTGATTACAATTCCATCATGCTCTACAACACTAAGGCTTTCGTAAAGTCCAATTTATAGACCCCAATTAGTACGGATATAAGTCTCAAGCATACTAAGGAGACAATTATAAAGAAGGAGATTAACCCTTAGGACTCACCTACAGCTAACGACTTCAAGGCAGTTAATAACACTTATAAGTGTAAAGAATACTATATGCACGTGATTCCTAAGTGCCTTTTAAGGTCTATTCCAGCGAGTAAGGACTTCTTATCCTATAGCTTCATCCTGGATAAGTATACTGAGGCATACATATGGGACAACAGCTACAGCTACATCGATGTATACCAGAATTGCCGCTCTAACACAGCTGGCCAGGATACAGATAATTAGGGATTCACGCCCCCAAATAGCTGGGGCCCCTACGTACTATATAAGGTTACTACCGACCGCTGCAAGAAGTATTTTGACCGCCACGCCAGCCGCTATAAGGTTGCTCTCTGTAAGGGTGACAACGAGGACGCTTAAGACATTAAGTGTGGTCTGTACCGCGTCTGCCCTTTTGATGGTAACGGCAGCCAGGTCGACAGCAAGGCTATCAACGTCGTGGATAACAACCTTTGGATTTGTTATCCCTACTGAGCAATTTTGGCGAGGTCAAATAGATCAACCTAGGCCTCCGCCCCGGGCGAGCGGCCGAGCTTTCTGCTTAAATGGTTATATAACAAGAAAAGTGGCTAAAGTCTACTCTACATTGAGCTGTGATGTGAGGCAGTAAAAGCCTTTAGGAATCCTCAGTTTAATGCTATCTATAATGGTAAGAGTAGTTATAGTACTATATATAACGCTTAAGAGAATAATCAACTTCTGCCTTATTATAAAAGTGTACCAGATATAAATATAGGTAATAGAAATGTTATCCAAATATAGTTTAACTATCTACTGGTCAACTACAAACCCATCTTTATGAGGTCTCATTGAGATGGGCTGTTGCAATGCTGGACGCAAAGTCTGAGCATTGTCAAGGAGATTCACACCCAATCCCGGGCCATTGGGAATGTCTACAAACCCTTCAACCACCTTTGGTACATAATCAACAATATCCGCACCCAGATGCTCTGCTGTTGATGTGAACACACCAGCTTCAAAACCTGTCGCATACTCCTGCACAGCAAAGTTGGGGATCGCAGCAGCAATCTGTAAGCACGCCGCAAGTCCAATCGGCGAGAGTGGGTTGTGAGGGACCACCTGGATATGATGGGCCTCAGCCATAGCAGCAACCTTCTTTGCGCCAGTGATTCCTCCACAGACCGCCACATCAATGCGAGCGTATTCAACAGCGTTTCTAGCAAAGAGAGCCTGAAATTCGTAGATGGTGCAGAAGCGTTCGCCCGTGGCAATTGGGACAGACAGGCGATCTGCAACACGGGCCATGGCGTCCGCATTCTCAGGTCTGATGGGATCCTCGACGAACATGGGCCGTGCATCCTCGATAGCGTTACAGAAAGTGACGGCCTCGGCTGGTGTGAGACGTCGATGGAGCTCAATCAACAGATCAACCTTATCACCGACGACTTCTCGCATGCGGCGGACATTGCTGATTGCGTCTTCCACCTTTTTGATGTGAGTCTTGAAGTAGACTTGGTCGTTACCCTCGTCCAGGAAAGGGTTGATGTGACCGAATGCGGTATACCCAAGATCCATTTTACGCTTGCATTCCTCCAGAACTTTGTCGATCGTCTTCTCGTAGATATGGCCGTAGACACGAGCCCTGGTTCTGCAGGGTCCGCCAAGGAGCTCGTAGATAGGCACGCCAAGCGTTTTTCCCTTAATGTCCCAGAGCGCAATGTCGATGCCCGAGATGGCAGCGTTGATAGCCAATCCCTGGAAGTAGCTGAAACGGTGCATGACATTCCAGTGATGTTCGATGTGAGCGGCCGGCTTTCCCACGAGATACTCAGCGAATCGCTCCACCACCGTGGCAGAGGCGGCAATATGCCCCCAGATGCCGCATTCTCCAAATCCAATAATGCCGCAATTCGTCTCAATTCGGACAAACATGAATTGCCCGACGTGGAGAGGGACGATGGACTTGATAAGCTGTTCGGAGGACGACATCTAGATGCGTCAGCAGAATTCGCTTAGTAGACAAAGGAAGCTCACTCTGCATGTGTTATGTTACTTGCTAGTTTCGGTAAATGGCAATGGATTATCACATGAGTATTATTGCAAGGTAGCCCAATGTTAAATCGTTTATGTTGCTCCTCGGTATTACTCCCTTGATGTCATGCGGAGGAAGTCTTCGGCTCCCCACAAACGAGGTCAGCATGGATAGCCAAGAACCCCACCACCGGCATTGACGCCCGTATGGACAGCAGCAGTCAAAGAACAGCGGCCGGTATCGGGATACAAGCAGTCGGGATGTCTAGAGAAGCCTGGCTACTCGAATTACAGAGCATTTGGGACCATACTTTGGTAAAAATCTCATTCGTACGCTGGTAAGTGCTTTGGCGAGATACGAGATCGAGATCGAAAGTCGTCCTTGAGTCTCAGGTCGCTGAACATCACGCGCCGGCTTCCGAGGTACAGCGTGACGCTTGCCGTCTCCTCGGCTGAATCGGGCCCTGATGATCTATCACCGAAGTCTTCCAGTCTGTGTTGCTGTTTCAGGTGGTAAATAATGCCGGTCGTGCTCTCACAGGCAAACAGGGCTGCATCGTGATATCAATAATATGAACAATACCTGTAAAACCAATATTATGTGCGCCATGCCTGTAGATCGCTGGAGGCTGAGACTTGGAGTTGATGGCGCGCTTATGGGGCTGGTGGTATCTGATGGACGGCACTAGCTTTCTGTCGTAGTGGATTCTGTCCCATTCAATTGGAAAAAGGCATTGTGCGACGTCTGGTACCCCTCTTTCTCCAGGAGGAAGTGTTGGGAATGAGGGTTTATCATTGGGCACGTTTGTTAAAGTTGAGGGGAAGCACTCGGTTGGTAGGGCCTAGCGACTCGGACGGAGTTTGCCGAGGAGTGTTTTCCCCAAGCTTTCCATAATACAGACATATTTGGTTACACCTTCAAAGTCATTAAGCCGAATGGGTAAACTGAGCTGTGCGAAAAGGGTTCGAAGGGAATACTGGTAGAGAGGACCTGTCCAGGACGTGCCGTGAGCACGCATTTCATTTCGGACACGGGCCAATCAAAGCATGATATTGTTTCCGCTTACCATATTGTGATAATTTGCCAGGCTGTGGTTGAAAAGCTTTTATTGCCGAATCATATTCCAAATGGGAGGTGATTTCTTGGCCGATAGCTACCTTGCGGTAAACTGATGTTGTTACGATACGAAGTCCAGCGGAAAGGATCTCCTGTTTGACAAGGCAACTATCACGTTCGAATTGACCTGTCTATAAGCTGTCTCTATCTTCAATAGATGGCTGATGATATCCGAGGGACTGTCTCTGCTCCTAAAAAACATCCCTTTGTATCTAGCCTACTCAGACCTATGCCAGGAACCCTACGCTTGTTTGGGAGGGATGATAGGTAGACTAACCCAGTTGGTGTAACGAGTATTAAAGTGAATATGGTTATCACCACCCATCACTTCAGGTACCCTAGGCAGGATTATATTAGCACAGTTTCCTCAATTTTCAAAGAAGAACAACTTACCGCTCGTCAGAAGAATGGGTGAAAAAGCCACATCCCTGAGTATCTCCACTACCAATCTCCAGCGCGAGCCACTCACCCGGTCGAACAATTACATTAGTGGGCCACAACTCGGCATCAACTGCGTAAACTTCGCCAGGCAGAACAGGTAGGACATCCGTGGATAAGTAATCACGGTGAGGACGGTCTTCACGGTGAAGGGGATGTTCCATGTTGACCTTGCGCAGACTGACCCTCTGCCATCCCTTGCACAGCGGAGCAGGATCGCCCATGAGACCTGTGTAATAAGCTTCCTCTCCGTCGGTTTTGTAGTGGCGAAGAGTGAAGAATAAGTCAATATCCTTGGGAATCGGCCCGCCAAGTTGTGCAGTAGCTGACACATTGACGTGGGCGACAATGTGGCCCGTGATCTCGGTGACTTTATCAAAGCGACCGCTCTTGAAAAGAATAAACTCAGGCTTCTCAACAGTACCCAACGCTTGATATGACAACCGAGCGCTGGGAGTTTGTAAAGGCGGTTCCGTCGTCAGCATTTGGTCTGCAGTCAGGTAGTACTTGGTAAACTCTGTCCGAGCAATCGGCCACTCGTGCTCGAATCTGCGAGGGTAAAGCTGTCCGGCTTTGAGGTTATCATAACCAATACTACTGTCCCGAAGAATAAGATTGACAGGTGGGATCTGACCAGTAGTCCAGCCTTCGTAGTCATCGCCCTTGAGGAATGCACTGAGAAAACTCTTTTGCACCTGAACCTCCTCATTAGAATAGAAAGGTAGGTCATGACGGCCGACGATCATGCGCAGGAACTTGTACTGCGAGGAAGCTTTCACAAAACCCTCGACATTGCCTCTCAGATGACAGCAGATGCTTCCCCAATTCCCGACTGAGAGAAGTGGTACCTCAATATCTTCACCATTGTATTCTCTTGAAGCGTAATACTCGTTATCGCGATAGCGGTTCACAGCATTCTCTTCGGCCTGATCTCGTCGATTCTTAGCAAGCTCCTCCTCGCTTAGATCACCCTCGATAGTGTCAGGCCCCCATCCTCTGTCAGCCTTTCCAGGGAGACCGTACTGGTTCGATTTGACGTTACGATTGAACCAGTTTTTGAGAAATTCGAGAGCCAGGATACCGCCGGGACGACATCGGTCGCGATAGTAATCAGCCATACCCTCATATGGAATGATACAAGCGAGACCTTTCGGGCGCCGTGCAGCTACCCTCCACTGGGAACCGGCAAAATAACTAATGCCCAAGAGCCCGACCTTTCCAGTACTCCAACGCTGCTCGGCCGACCATTCAATGACTCCGTAAAAGGCTTCTGAAGTAGACTTGGACATTGTGTCTAGAACACCAGGTGATTGGCCAGTGCCAATTTCATCAGCTCGAACCACAACATAGCCCTCATTAGTCCAGTATTGCGGATCCGGTGTTTCAAATGCTACCTGCGTGGATCGTTGTTCTGGGTTCATATCGTGGTATGAATGAGGAGAGAAGCTTGTGGTCGGGTCAGTATTCGGCGCTTTCTCATTTGGAAGTCGATGTGATGAGGAGGAGACGGAAATACCACGGGAAACTGGCAGCTGCCAAGCGTGGGACTCACATCTCATAAGGTACGTCCTTGCCGTAAGGTCCGTACGTCACAATAACAGGAGCCCTGTCTACATTCTTGGGTCGGTAGACATTCGCACGCACTAAAGCATTCAAGCTCTTGATGGGTACAGTTACATTCTTCTCAAAGATGTAAGGGTACGAATTTTTATCAACAGTCAGAAGATCGTCTCTAATCTTGTTAGGCATGGTTGCTGTTGTTTGCAGGTGCGTGGAATTGTCCCAAGGCGTTGAAGAAGGGATTGGAAAAAAACAAAGAAGGAAAGTGCATACAGCATGACTATGAGGGATGCTCTTTTACGTCTTTGCAGCGCTCAATTGACGCCTCATCCGCTCGGAATCTGGAAGGTTGTCTTTGTGGGGAGCCGGGCGGAAAGTCTATGCCCGGGGGTGCGCGGCCCCACGAAAGCTCGGAAGTATATCCCATGCAATTATTTATGCTACTGTAACTAATGTTGAGTAACACTACATCGCATTAACAATTCTGTGCTTTTCCCCTTTTCGCCTCCTATTTCGGCGCTTCAAGTCCCTGATAATCTACATTCCACGCTTCCTCATACGGCATTCACACGACTTTTGTACTTGCGCCGCACAGGCCGAGAACAAAAACATGGCCCGGGTCTTGATATTCGGAACTGGAAACATCGGAATATTGTATTCCTACGTCCTTTGGCGTGCCGGTGCATCCGTTGTTTGCATATGCCGGTCAAATTACGAGGATGCCAAAGAGAATGGCTTCACTATTTGGTCAACAGTAATAGGAGATAGGACCTTTCGCCCTCAGATTGTATCATCTATAGAAGATGCTATTGCAACTAGCGAGAAGCCGTTCGACTATCTCCTTGTATGTACCAAGGCCTTTCCAAACAGCAACCCCAGTCCTGCAATATTGGTTGCCTCGGTAGTAAAGCACAGTCCCGATGTTGCTGTCGTGCTCATTCAGAATGGCATCGGAATTGAACAGCCTTATCGAGATCTATTTCCAAATACTTGCATCATATCTGGTGTGACGTACTCGCCAACTACACAAGTTTCACCTACTGGTATTTGCCACACAGAGTCACTACGCTTGTGCATTGGAAGCTTTTCAGCACAGAGCCCTTTGGAAGATGATACATCCATCATTGCTAGTCTGGCAGATCTTTTGAAAGCTGGTGGAGCATCAGTCGAGGTGCACCCCAGCATTCAGATAGAAAGATGGAAGAAGCTAGTAGCCAATGCTGCGTGGAATCCCATCTGTGCTTTGTCCCAATGTCGAGATGTACAATTTCTGAGCACATCGCCCGTGGCAATGGACTGCGCCCAAGGGGTCATGAGAGAGGTAGTCGCAGTGGGAAATGCGGTGCTGGGGCCTGGATCTCTAGATGAAGCAGTCATCGAGCATCAACTTAAGCGGACCGCTGCACGGAAGTGGCCGGGCGTTGAACCGAGCATGATGGCGGACATCCTTTCAGGGAAGCAAGCAGAAGTTGCCGTGATTGTAGGAGAAGTTGTAGAGCTAGCGAGGAAACGTGGTGTTTCAGCTCCAAGGCTGGAGACGCTTTACTCGCTAATCGCAGCTTTAAATTGGCATAGACAGAAGGGTCAGTAAGAGTCCAGCTAATATAATCATCAGAATATACAATCGAAGGAGTCTGACAAAGGCTTATCCGATGTGCTGCGTCTATACTATGGAATATCACGAGGATAGTAGAAATGAGCCTCTATACAATCGTCATGCACTACTCAGCAGACTCTTTTAAGAGAATCGCGAACTAATCGCGGGATAGAGAGCCCTGAAACCACGAGTAATCGCATAAATAGCCCCTGGAGTGCCGACAAGTAGACCAATGCCTCCAATAATGATTCCACGCTCAAAGAAGCTCAACTTTAGCCCTGTCTCTCTTCGTTTGTCCATCTTTAGGACGGCCTTCTTAGGTAAGCTCCGCACCTGTGTTGACTCTTTCTTGATAGGTTCAAACTGCACTACAGGGTGATTGTTGGTGAAGTCACGAGGAGCGAAGGGCACGATGCTTGTTGCGTTCGGAGACTGGGGAATCCAGTTCACTAGCATCTCTGGTTAGATATCTTGTCTAAGGGAACAAGACATTCACTTACCAAGAGCCCAAGGCGGGATGGAATTGGCAATTGTGACTTGAGAACGTAGAAACCGAGAAAAGAAGCTAACCTCGGGGCCAGTTGAGAAAACATATACAGCTGGAGCGACCTTGTCGCCAATCCTGGAGGATGATCAGTACCTAGATGAAAGAAATAACGCCCTCACATGTACCTACAAAAGATTGAGCATGTCCAGAGTATGGCCAGTACTCGTCGTCGGCACTATCAGTATGGAATCTTTTGCGATACTGGTGTCTCGCAGTAATTCTTTCACAGAAGCGGCAGTTAATGGCCTAGATCAAGGGGTCAGCAGCTACTTGGCGATAGACTTTTTCACTACCCACGAAGGTGCAGGAGAAGTTATGGTAGGTGCCCTGATGAGAGCTGTTAGCTTAGTTAGCTAGATGTGAAAAGGTTTCACGTACTGATCGCGCGTCGATATCCGCAAAACATTGGACGCTGGCTTGGCTGAAGACTTGGTGGGCCGACGTGTTGTGAATCCCTTCTGGCGGTCCCGCAGATGTTCTTGTAAATCATCCAAGACAAACTCGTCGACAAAAACAATCTTCGGACCGCCAAATAGTTTGCCAGACTCGTTTTTCCAGAAAGCATTTCGAATTTGGACAGAGGCGGAATACAGATCAGCGCTTCGATCGACAATGGCAGCGACAAGTCCAGAGCCAGGCTGAAGCACACGAATGGCTGCATTGACTGACTGAAGCTGTCGAATAGCCTTGGGGTCATATGATGGCGGGACGACCACTGCATCGAAGCGGTTCCTCAGAAGCTTGTCGAGAGCAGAGGCCGGCACAGTTTGGACACCCTCATGGTCGACAGCTTGGCTGAGAATAGTACTGAGTGTCGAGGATGTCTTATCTGTTCTCTCGGGTTGCACGATGATACTCACACTGCCTGCTGCCAGGGCGCCGACCAGGGGGAGAAGCGTTGAGCCGAGAGGGTTCTGCCCGCTACCTATTATTAGTGTCAGGGACAAGGGCTGCTCTATGTGCTCGATTCTTGTCCCAGCTGAAAGCTTTTGTTCCACTTCCAGCTCGTCTGCCAGAGATATATCGGGATAGACAGCTTCTATAGCACCGAGAACTTGGTTAATGGCTTCTATGGCGACATCGTCTGTCCATTGGAGATCTAGTTGCAAGAAATCAGCTATGTTGATCCATCTGAGTTATGCAAACGAAGTATTATTACCTGTACGGACAGCTTCTCGAAGAACGTTAAAGTCGCGAACAAGAAGTTCATAGAGTGACAAGAGCTGCCTTTTACGGTTGATTGGATTCTCCAACACGTTAACAATGGAGGCTGTCAAAGCCACATCATAGTTGGCTGCCATGATCTGTAGTACTTTTGGGGTAGTGTGGAAAGTGATCAAAGAAGCTCCTTAGCAGGTCGGGGATACTGGAAGGTTAGTCAGTGCAGTGAGTGATAGCAATGGTAAAGTAAGGAAACCCGAGACGATAGTATTTACATTGTCTAGTCGGTACGATGTAGCCCGATGGAGCCGGTGGTCGTCAGGAAGGTTGTTGATATCCGGCTCCACAAATTGAGTTAACCAGGCCAGTTATAAACACCCGGTAATGTGGAACTTACATTCCGATGAAATGTGACTGAGGCCTTATACGTCATCTGGGTATGTCTCCAAATCCATCTCCAAATCCTCCTTTGTCGCTCTCTCCATCGTTAATCTTCACTAGTCACCAGATAACGCACCATCATGGCTTCAGCCACCACATCAACTCAAGAGCTGCATGTTGCACAACCGCAGCGTTTCCCCAGTGGAACGCTTCATTTAGCTTCTGACTACGGCCTCCACGTCACTAATGCTCAGGATGAGGAAACTAAAGCGTCGTCTGCTGCGTCTTCAACGCCTCGGACCTGGGACATCCAGCCGGCAGAGTTCGACAGGACCGTCAACGATCATCCATGGGACACGTCCGCACCACAGCGTGCGGATTGGACTGACGGGTGGCGAGAGATTCCACCAATTCGACCGCCCAACAGAGAGCTGGACCTTACTCTACGTGCCCAGAGCTTCCCATATAATGTCGGTGCGAGGGTGATGCTAACAGGCTGCTGGGCACAGTCCGTGAGTTTCAGAGTCAATGAGAACTTCAAGAAATGCCTAACAGTACGAATAGCTTGTTGCAAAGTTGTGGCTAAACACAGTTCAACGCATTGTGCCGTACTACGGCGACACGCCGATCGGGGGCAAATTTTGATGTATATGGAGATGTATGAAGGACGTACGTAGACGATCGATCATACACACATTGAGCCTTAACCAACTACTGAACCACCATATTCTCTGTTCTATGACCAATGTACATTAAAGCAATCATTCTTCATTCTTTGTAAGCTCGCTACTAGCCTCGCACACTGCTAATCTGGGCATCTGTATTCATACTTCAAGAACTGATTCAAATTTCATACCCTACACGCATCAATTTCCATAACCTCTGGATGTCTGGGTTGCCAACGTCACTCCCATTTACCAAGCTGATACTGCTGGCTCGCCAAGTTTCCAAGCTCCCAGTCTGCCTCACCCAGCTTCTCATTCTCACTATCCAGATCCTCGAGAGCACCTGCTGCCCCCGCGGCAAAAATATTTGCCACAAAGTGATCATCTGTTCCGTGTGCATCTCGGAATCGCGGATGCTTCATCAACCGTGCCAGTGCGCGTCGAAGATGCGGCCCTCGGTTGTTGAGCACAGCGTCTTCCATCAGCTGGCGGAACTGCATGGCCCAGTCCTCAGGCGGACGCTTCATAGCGAGGTTGTCCGTATATATCATAAGCTCCCACCAATGCGCCCGGTAGAGGTTATGAACAGTTCCTGCGCTGCCAATAATGAGGGTATCCTCATAGCGAAGAGGGCGTAACGCAGCGCCGACCTTACCGTGGAATTGAGGGTCGAAGAAACCGTTGCATGAAATCACTACTGTCGGAGGAGGCACGTGATTGGGAAACATGCGGATGAGCACGTTAAAACTGTCATGAATCCAATCCCACTTGTAGTTTGGCGTGGCTTTGATGCCCGCATCGCGAAGCATCTGGATGACACGCTCACCGCCTTCAATGTCGGCGGTGAGCTTGTAGGGAAGCCAACGAGCATCAGTGACACCTCCAACGGGATGTTTTTTGCCATTAGGATTCATGTTGACTTCCACGCCTTCACCGCCGCAGATCCAATGCGCGCCCTTTTGGTAAGAGTTAGAGCCTGTAAGTCTAGCATGTAGATATTGGTGGACTAACCATTATAACAATGCGCTTGACGCCGCGTTTCCGCGCCTCAGCTCCAACCTGCTCCCATATGACTCGGGAATTGCTGTCTTCACCGAGCATCATGGGCGTGCCATGGGAAAAGAGAAACACTGGCATTGGAACTGTTTGCTTGATTAGCAATAGCTAGCTTTGCTTTTGTATTTTGGGTCTTACTAACATTTGGAGACAGCCATGGTGATGATGTTTGCTCGAACCTTGAAACTTGCTAGGCAAGTCTCAACTCAAAATGCTATATTGAAAGCAACTCGTAGAGCTATTTGACAGAATCAACCGCATCGTTGGAGCTGACACGAGCCATAGAGTGCTTGATCCTTGTCTTACATCAGGTAGCGATTGGTTGGGCTTGTGTGGGGCCGAGCCGGTGTTGATAACTTGCTCAAGTTTGAGGGGTTGAATAGTGACGAGGCACAAGTCACAAGCACCGGCTCGTCGCTAATGAAGCTGAGAAGCTACAGGTCATTCGCAATACCAGAAGCTGCTTACGTGGCTTGCGCCCTCAAGAACCCTTACCCTCTAGATCGGTATTGCTTCAAGCTTTCAGAACTCCGGATTAGATCTGCATTATTTCCATCACCTTTCTCCACCACCGGCACCATGGGATTATGGTTTAACTTACCATCCATGACCATCATATACAGCACCCTTAACGGACTAGTCTTGTGGGGTACCGAAGCATTGTAGCGAAATTGGTCCTCTCAACGACATAACTGATGACAGCCAGGTAGACAGACAAACGGGGTGTTTGCCTATTGTCCAACAGTTGCAGCGTTCATTGTTCTATTGTTGCCCGCCTCGCATTGGTGCGATCATGCCGTTACCCCAAAGTTCATCCTATAGAGAAGGTCCCGATTTCGATTAGTGAGTGCCCGTCGGCTATGCAAGTAATACAATATCGATTGACGTATTCTTACAGTTTAGTAGGTTACTTTTATAATATCTATAATATAGCTGAATTCTCTTATAATGTTTCTTTATAAAGTTATTAAGTAATATAATTAAAAGTTTTATTTTTAAATAAATATTAATATTAAATTTAAAAAATAGTCTATTATATATTATATATATAAACTTAATATAAACTTTTAATTTTTATTTTAAATATTACTTTTCCTGTTAATATTATTATATTTACTTTTAGATTTAAAGCTAACTAATTATATACCTCTTTATATATATTTAATTAATAAAGTAATAACTCTTATTTAATCTAACTCTTAATAATTAAT